>NW_007726915.1:451461-524939 GCF_000696425.1 Galeopterus variegatus
GGGATCCGAACCCTCGGACGGGAGCGCTGCCGCGCTTCCCAAGCGGCGCACTATCCAGTGCGCCACCGGGCCGGCCCCCTTCTTTGAGTTTTTAAAGGCATAATTTTCTCATCCTTTGTTTGAATATCTATTTCTGCTGTAATAGTTTTTAATTTATAATTTAACAGATAATTTACTTAGTTTTTAAGTTTTTCACTGCTCCTTGTACTATTTTCTCTGAGTCTCTTTCTGGTTTTGTTTATTTGTGTGTTTTTGTTTTTTGATTTTGGTTTCTGCATTTTGTGTTAGGGAATTTCCTCAAATGTCTGGTGAATCTAGATTTTCCATTCATAATTATAAGTGATGCACTAAAAAGGTACAGAGTTCACTAGCAGTATTTGTGTACAGTATGTGATGATCAAATCAATATTATTAGCATGTTCATTATAAATCATAATTACTTTTTGTGTCCCTTATCTAATTACTCTCTATCCTCTTTCCCCCTTGCCTTTCCCAACTCTAGTAACTATAGGTCTGTTCTCTCTTCCTGAAAGTTCAACATTTTATCATGGTCTTTCATTCTTTCTTCATTTCTTAGCTCCCCACTTATGAGTGAGGACATGTGGTATTTCTCTTTCTGTGCCTGGCTTATTTCACTTAACACGATTTTCTCCAAGCTCATCCATGTTGCTGCAAATGAATTGCCCTCCTTTTGTTTTTTAGTACAGATGTCACAGATTGCAACAACAGCACCAATTCTTCATGACTCCTTATATTTGCATCCTTGTTGTGTGACTCTGCAGTCCTCTCTCTCAAGAGGTGGGGTCTCTTTTTCCATGCCTTAATCTGGGCTGAAAAGTGGTTTACTCTGGGCAAGAGAATATGGCAGAATTGATAGTGCATCATTTCCAACCTTAGGCCTCAGAAAGTGTTCTTTATTTTTGCCTGTTCTCTTATACCTGTCATAGGCGTGAGAACATTTTGAAGAACATTTGGAACATTCAGAACATTTGGAAGATAAGAGGCTTGTGGAACAGAGTGGAGTCACCCCGGTCACCCTAGCCAAAGCCAGTCTAGATCAGCCAGTGGATTTCCCAGCACATGAGCATGTCTATCCAAGATTGACCTCCTAGCCAACCTCCAGCTAAACACCATATTCATAAGTAATAAATTTGTATTGTTAAATACCACCGTGGCTATGTGCTTGTTTGTAACAAAGCATTATTGCCATAACAGAACTTATAACCATTATGGAAGAACAGTGTAAGTTAACTTTTTTTTGTTGTGCCACCCCCATCCTCAGGACTCCAAACCTCTTTAGAAATTAACCTCCTGTCTTCTTCCCTGATTGGGGAAGAGAAGTCACCAAGCTATGTGGGGTGGGGAGGAATCAGGACATCAAACTTTGTGGTATACTAATCTTCAACCAATCCTTTTCTGAGCCACAGCCTGGACCCCATACTCAGAGGTCTCTGATGTGACAATTCCTGGGTTTTCCAGGGCTCTGTAGCACAAGTGGGGTTGCTTCTTTTTGAATCTCCCTCTGCAGGCACCAGGTTTTGGCCTTCTCCTGTTGGCTAAGTTATATGCCTAGCCACTTTCCAGTTTCTGAAGTTGTGTTGCTCATTCTTTGTGGTGATATCTTTCTTGGTTCACTTTGTCCTTGGGACTTGGACGCTTTAATTCTTTTCCTCTTATTTAGAGGAATTTTTAGAAGGAAGTAGGGGCAAATGTGTGTTTCAATATTCTGTGTTTAGCCAGAAATATCTACAGTTTTTAATTTTTTCTCCGTAAGTATTGTCTCCCCCACCCTACCCTGTGAATGTTCATCTGGTAGGTGTGATTTTCTTCAGGTGTTAAGTGACATGATTATGAACATCTCTCTGAAAAATTTAGTATAATAATTATTGGCTCCTATACCAGTGTTTTCTCTCTCCTTTATTAAATCTCATATATTAATTCATTCTGTGAATACTTATCAAGTGTCTGCTATGGACCATGTATTGTGTTAGCACCGGTGAAACAGTGGGGAACACAATTGACATGGCTCTTCTCCTTAAGGAACTTACAATATAGCGGTCAACCAACAATCTTCCCTAAGCACTTTTTCTGCATTGTTCTAGTAAACATTATTAAGGCCACCCAATAGCTACCTCTATTGTCCACTGGAGTTTATAATGTGGTGAGCCAGTGTAAGAGTGGAGTCACATAGTTATCAGTTTAAGTATTGTGCCATAACTTACCTCTCTTTAAGCCTTGGGATCTTCAGTGTAATGTGAAATACTTTAAAAAAAATTAGATTATCTTGTCATCATTTAAAAATTAAGATCTCTTCTTTCTCCCTAACATACATGCATACAATTCTGATTTCCAGCTTCCCTTGAAAAATCAATAGACACTGACACTCTGTGCCACTCTCTTATGACGTTAAGCAGAACTCAGTAGGGGCTGACCTCTTTAGATGGGCATGATTTGTGTCACTTGCCAAGGACCCCACCATTTTCCATCATAGTAGATCTGGCTGTTTTATGCATTTAAATCATTTGTCTAATCTTTATGGGCATTTAAGTTTTCCAGTTGCTCTAGAGATGAGGAAATCAGAGTGCTATTTAAAAAATATTCCTAAAAGAATATTTAGTTAATCTGTACCTTTCAAAGACATGAAACATTCTTTTACTTTCTCCAGGTATCCCTAAACATGAACATATTTACTTGTATATACAGTTAGTCACACACTTTAAACGAATTTCTTTCTTTTTTTGGTAGGAGTTCTGTATGTATGTTGCCTTAATTTAATTTAATTTAAAAATTTTATTTTAATATTTACTTGTAAATTTTTATGTTGTTTTAAACACATAATGATTCACTTAATGCAATGATTCACTTAACAGTACATAGCATAGTTTGTACCGTTGGTCCACCACTTCTCTCCACTCCCTCCCTTCTGGTAGTCATTCTACTCTCTACTTCTCTGAGAACCACTTTTTTTTTTTAAGATTCCACATATGAGTGAGATCATGCAGTATTTGTCTTTCTGTGCCTGATTTACTTCACTTAACTTGATGGTTTCCAGTTCTATCCATGCTGCTGCAAATGATAGATATCATTTCTTTTTATAGCCGAGTAGTATTCCATTGTATAAAAATACCACAGTTCTTTTTATCCATTCATCTGTTGATGAGCATTTAGGTTGATTTCATTTCTTAGCTATTGTGAATAGCATTGTGATAACATGGGAATGCAGGTGTCTCTTTGATATATTGATTTCATTTCCTTTGGGTATATACTCAGCAGTAGGATAGCTGGGTCATAAGGTAGATCTATTTTAGTTCTCTGAGGAAGCTGCATACTGTCTTCCACAATGGCTGTACCAGTTTATATTCCTAACAACAATGTAGAAAGTTCCCTTTTCTCTGCATCCTTGCCAGCATATTTCAATATTTGTTTCACCAGTTGTTAATGACTGTGTTGCAGATTTTGCATCACTTTTGGCCTTCTTAAGTATTTCATTCTGCAAAATTCATTACCTACCTGATTTCTGGCCCTTTGTGCCAGATCATCGCATCCAGTAGCTCTGATCTACAGCCTCCTTTCCTCTGAATTGCTTTTGCCTTGTTTTCTCTTTAATCTGGTCTCAACAACCCCTGGCTCCATTTATCCAACCTCATGCTCTCCCTTCAGAAACAGTCTTTGTATTTGCTCTCCCTGGTATTTGGGCTGTGGGCATCCCTTAAAGATTCCAGCCTGGCTCATTCTTCTAGTCCCTAGTGCCTCCCATTATCTTTGGTGGTTCTACAGAACTGTGCCCTGCCTCTGCAACTCTGTGGGCTCTTGGTGGGTCTAGCCCTGCTTACCCCATCCCTCCCCAGATCCAAAATAGAGGTTTAGATATTCTTTAACCCTAGGACCTCATGATAGTTATCAAATTGAGCAGAATACTCATGAGATATTAAGATTGATTGGAACACTTGAAATAAACCTTCCACCTAGGAGACCCATGAATAAGGATTGATTGTCCTCTCCTCCTTAAGAAAAAAAAAAAAAAACAACTTTGTTCTTCAGATGCTACATGGTACCCTTAAATTTTGCTTAATTTCTTTAAAAGACATGAGGAATAAAAAGCAAATATAATCATAGGGTGTTGTGGTAGGAGGACAATATTATTAGAAGGAGGTTGATAGCTGATCTCCTTTTTCCCTGCAGTGTTCAGTGCTCTTGTGAACGTTCTTTCAACCTGCCCACCACCAGAGGAGGGAGAGGTCGGTACATTACAGGACATCCTAAGGAGAGCCTTCAGGGTGGATTGTGGGGACTCAAATAGAACCCATGTGAGACTGGTTGGGACATCTGGGAAGAGTAAGGGGAGCAAGGAACATAGCTATCATCAAAACTATTAAACTGTCATGTGCAAGAGAGAGCGGATGACTCCAAAGGATTGACGTTGGTTCAATGCGTAGGAACCCCAGGGAGATACTTTTGCATTCTTTTTCTTTTCCTTTCTATTTAAAGAAGAGCAGTTCAAAGCTGAAATTTTCTGTCTAGGGAGGATATTCCGGACCTCTAGGCAACCAAACATAAAGTGGATGACCACTTGGTGGGGATGTTGTAGAAGGGATTGACTCATTGACAGGATGATTGGACTAGATGATCTTTAAGATTTCCCTCTACTCTGAGATTTTAGAGTGTTTGAAATTGTCACGAGAGGAGATTCCTGCACATTTAAAAAATTAAAATCACGGTACTGTATTGTGCATGTTTTTAGACACCCTAGGAATGGATTTAATTCTGCCTATTATGTTACTAATGAAATAAATGAATAATGAAATGTAGATTTGTTCTGTTTTTGGATTACTCATATAGGCAAATTAGACCTCTTTATTGGTCAAGTACCACTACATATTGTTGGAATAAAATTGGTTGCCTTTTCTGCAAATTATCACTTGCAGGTCAGTTAGGATAAGAACATAACAAACATCAGGTCATTCCTAATTCTTGTCCCCAATTTCTGGATGAAAACTAATATTTGTTCATTTTCCCTTTTCCTTCCATTCTTCTAAATCAGTAAAGAAAAGATAAAAATACGTTTTCATATTACTTAAAGTTAAGAATATACTAAATCTGGAAAATTCAGTTAGGAGGATGTACAGTTGAACAATTCAGCCTCATTTCTTTCACATGGAATGAAACTCGGCTTTATTAATTTTTCTCCCCAGAGCCTTCCCTAATCTTCCCAATCAGAGTTTTTCCCATTTTCTCCTGCGTTCCTGGACCACTTACTATGTTTTGACTAGAGCATAGTTATTTCTGAATGTCTGTTTTCTCCCGTGGATAGCAAAAAAGAATCTGTCCTGCACACTTTTGTAATTCTCCACAATACTTATTGCCTTCTCCTACATGGAGTGGTTCTTTATAGATGTTTGTGGTTTGAAATGATTTCTATCATAAGCTCATTTGCTTTTTCACTACATGTTTGGTCCAGCAGTTAATATGATAACACTCATTAAATATCCCATGTGAGACTGTGATGAACTTGCTTTGGAAGTTATAGATCATTACCATTATCTAAGATGACAAACCTGATGGCTCTGAGTACATAGGAGCATGGCAGAAAAGAAAATACACCTGACAGTCCCCCAGCCCCTCCCCCACCCCAGCTTTTAAGTGGAGACAGGCTTTTCCTTGTGGTCTGCAAAAAAAAAAAAAAAAAAGGATAGGACACTTGGGTCTATCCCAGCAACGTGGTGTCAGCCCAATCACCAAGGCTTTCTGGTCTTAGCTTCTTCACCTTTAAAATGAGGGAGCTGAAATGAACTGAATTTCTATCCCCTACCAGTTATAATATTCTTGACAGTAAGTTGAGAGATTTCCTCTGTCTGTAACATTGTCCTCTTTTCTCTTCACTTCTTACAATGTGTGCAACTTCAGACAAGTTTCTTAGCCTCTGTGTGGCTTAGCTTCCTAACCTGTAAAATGGGGGATTCCCATTTCTTAGTTTTGTGATCAGAGTTAAATGAGTTAATGCATGTGCGGTGTTGGAACAGTGTCTGATTCAGAATAAGCACTCACTTAATGTTAGCTCTTTTCTTTTGCTACTTTACTGAAAATATGTTAGTCCATCTCTGGTTGTTAAATTTACAAACCAGTTCCTAACATGGTTCCTGGCATAGACAGTACACGTGATATGGGTTTTGTTTATTTATTTGTTTATAATATTTTTTACATTCTAAGATATTGTTGCTGAGCACTGGGAGCAGGGAGGGGGTGGCCCCACAGCTGGCCGCTTCACTGACCTGGTTGGGGATGGTGGGGACGCGGGTGGGGAGGAACTACGTGGCTGAGGCTCCCTTCCCCAACCCCAGCTCAGGAGCTGGGTCACTTCTGGCAGCAGCTGGGTCATGATGGGCTGGATGGGGACGTTGGGGGCTACCCTGGCCCAGGAACCTGGAGTCATCACAGGGATGCACACCTAATTTAAAAAAAAATTTTATGAAACATATTGATTGTACATATTTATGGGGTACAGAGTAAGATTTCAATACATGTATGTGATGTGTGCTGATCTATTTAGGGTAATTAGCCTCTTCACTGTTGCAAAACTTTATCACTTTTTTGGTGATGTGCATATTTGATCTCTTCTAATCATTTGATTTCATGCAGTAAATCATTATTGATTATAGATTTCTGAGTCAAATGTTACCAATAAGGCTTATTTTTCCTTTCTCGTTGTGCTTTTGTGTCCAGAAAATAAATCTATTTTCTATCATTGCTCTTCCAAGTAGCATTACATAAATTTGTATTTCCATCTGTTCTTAGAATAACTCTGATCATTCAGCACTCTGGTCCACAATTTGCTATCTTTATCATCTACCCTGTGTTGTGCAGCCTGTTTGTTTTTACACAACTAATATTTGGCTTCTGGCTTACTGTCCTGTGTTCTGGTACCACATACAGACTTTGGTCTTTATCATATTCATGCTCACAGAACTCATCAGTAGCATGGATGGAGACAACTGGCCCACAGAGATGGCATCTTTGAGGCATCTCAGCCTAATAGTCTAATAGAGGCTCAGCATGGGAATGTCCCCTCTTTTCTAGAGCCTTTATTTAGGCTTGAGATGTGATGGATATTACACTGACATAACCAGATGGTTCATCTGTTCAGTTCAATGTATTAGGAGTTTGATTAAATCTACTGAACTTTTGGTCCGTGATAAGCTCTATTATAATTTTGTGTATGTGAGGAAATATATCCCACTGGAGGTGGGAGAGAGAAAGATATGAAGAAAACAGCAGTGGGGTCTTTGGTCTCAAGGAGTTTGCACTCATTTGATGTGGCACTTTAGGTATCTGAGAACAGCATGCCTTGGAAGATAATTGCTGACATCTACAAAGAAATTTATTGCAAATCCTTTTATGTGCAGGTTGAGCACCCTAATCTGAAAATCCAAGGTCTGAAATGCTCCAGACCTTTTGAGGACCAACTTGATGCTCAAAGGAAATGCTCATTTCAGATTTCAGACTTTTGGATTAAGGATGCTCAACTGGTTTTAAGTATCTGCAAATATTCCCAAATCCAAAAAAATCTGAAATCTGAAACACTTCTGGTCCCAAGCATTTCGGATAAAGGATAATTAACCTGTAATACCCTTTAATCTTTCATCACTATTATTTTATTTTTTAAAATCTAAGTGTCAGCTGAGTTTCAGAGAAGTTAAATAATGTGCCAGCAGGTTGCCCAGCCAGAATGTGAAGTCAGAAAGTTCTTCTGACTCTAGGGTATGCGTTCCAACATGTTTAGAGAGGAGAATGTGAGGATGTGTCTCTGTCAAAGAAACTTTGGGTAGAATGCAGAGGTTCCTTGTACATTTTGCTGGTTTTATTGTTAGTCTGTTACATTTCTGATTCTCCAAAGTGGTTCACAATTTTCGAACTTTGCATTTTTGACAGTCACGATTTAAAGCTTCAAGAATGTGATTATGAGATGGTGGTTCTCAACATTTACCATAACCTCCCAGAGAACCACACAGCAGCCAGCTCTCATGATTTCTACCAGGAGGGCAGAGGGATTTTTCTCCCCACGTGGCTTCCAGCCCCGTGGGAAAACATTAGCAGTGACAAATGACTGAATGAATGTTGAATCTGAGGTGAATATAAACCTTTGCTCCTCTGTACAAGGAAGCCACTGTCAGAGTATTCTCTATGAGTAAGTATGAAAGATATCATCTGAACAATTTTGATCATTATCTATTAGCTTTCAGGAGAATTTCCGTAATTACTGAGCATGCACTGGGAAGTGTTATTGCTTGGATCCAAATCTATTATGTTGATATTTATAGATATTCATGTTTATTTCCTTTGGCAGAAATGGACGAACACATTTTTGAGAAATACTCTTAAGTCTGTGGAAAAACAAAGCAGAACATACTTTTAAAAATCTACCACAGAAAGGATAATAATAGTTTCCATGTCTGAAGACAACAGACAGGCATAAAGTATAAGGGAATTATTTTATCCTGGACAAGAGATTGCTGTTACAGCAAATTTTGACCCTGTCACAGCCTGGATAACTCTTAGGTTTAAAAGTTCCACCCCCACAAACCTCAGTCCACAGAGAAGATAACCGATCTGGGGCTTAGCAGTGTTGGCAAGGTGGTGCATTATGGGATTTAGCTATAGAGTGCTTGCTCCCCAAGGAGAGAACTGCAGGAATTTTGAGAACTTGCATCAATTCCCTTGTGTAGGAGCAGTATGTCTAAGTATATTTCAAGTAAATCCTCAACTCAACACATAAAGCTGCAGCTATACCACACCTTTAAAAGGAAATTAGAGCATGGGAATGAGGCCAGACTGACCCTCCTGGAGACAAATTCACCGTTCATCTCTTCAATTGCCCTGTCAGTCCATTTTAGTCACATGTTAGAGAAGCTATCATTTTCGTTGAGAATATGTTCACCTCCCTCCCCCGCCACCCCACTACCACATTGGTTTCAGGCTCTTGGTTTGCTTTTGGGCCCCTAAACAGCATGTTGCAATGTGGATTATTTCTTTAGACATGGTTTCTCTAGAAAATTGATTAAGATCACAACTTTTTGTGTGTGATATTTTTAAACATTAATTATCTTTTTTTAAAAAAAGAATATCCATTATAATAGTCTTTGGAGGGTAGACTTGATCTGGTGAGTATAAGATAAAACCTCAGCCTTTGAATATATACAGTACACCTCAGTGGCATAATAACCAGATTAGTTAGATGAGGGTGCATCCTAATTAGTGTAACTGAGTGACATAATGACTAGGGTCGTTTATTCATGTTATATGTTCCTCTTCAAATGTAATCTGGGAGAGAGTGCCAATATATAATCTCCACTTGCTTCAGTGGAGAGAGTGGGATCCCACAGACTTAAGTGGAAAAAATGGAAGAGCAACACAGATAATTTCACAAATTTGCAAAGTAAACAGTTTATCAATTTGATGGCCACAATTTTTAATGGTTTTTGCCCCAATAAATCACGTTAGAAGTAAATCTCATTGCCTTTAGAATTTAAAGATATTATTATCATCTATGTATGTGAGGTGGCAACTTTGAAGACAAACAGAAGGTATGGATGGCACAGGTTCTAGGACCTGTCACTCTAAGGATTCACTTCTGAATAGTCCAGTTGCTTTTATTCCTCACCACCAGCATTGAGTAGATGCACTTTGAATTATTTCAAGCAGGTGAAAATAGCCTGACATTATTCCGGCTGTGCTTTGATGTTTCTCCTGTTGACCTTTGTCTATTACTTGATTTTGGTTAAGTAAAGAGCCACAACATGGATATCCTGTCATCTCATATTTTGGCCGGGTCCTATATCTACCTCAATGTATATCCATGATACAGTCTTACTGTCCAATGGGTGCTAGTGAGAATTATATATTATGAATTTGAAATAAAAACTATTTTCTTTTTGTAGAATGATGGCCATTCCACCATTCCTTCTATTTGACTGAAACTGATCATAGCAGTAGATCATAGTCTCTTCAAAACAGTAATGATGCCATGACCGTTTTTAATGACTTCCAACATAGGAAGAAAAACTTAGAACTCAGAACTTAGAGTGGGTGTGGTAGGAGAATTATAGTATAAAATCCATATGTTTTAGAGTCGGTTGTGCTATAGTAGGTTGGAAGAGCTCAGGTATGTTTTGGGTTAGTCCAGTCCCTCCAACTATTTCTTTCAAATGTTTTCTTTCAACCAAATCTGAAACACATTTTGCCAAAACCTTTTTTCCCTTAATTTTTAAAGCCATGTGTATTTAAAGGGACATTTAATCCATATGTTTTGGGTCATTTACACTTAACTCATCAAGATATTATTTTTAAGAGTTATTTGAGCTCCACGAAACCCATTTTATATGTCTTTTCTTCTGCAGTACTAGGAAGTTGTGCTTTGCTGGAAACAGAAATTGAACCCACAAAATAATTACCTTTGAATGAAAATTGAGAATGTACAAAATTTTTGAGACCCACTGAACCTAATTTAGAAAAGCATGTTATTCTCTTGCAGTTTTTAAATTACTTCTTCTAAATACAAATATGCTTTGGCCATGATACT
This sequence comes from Galeopterus variegatus, assembly GCF_000696425.1. Lineage (NCBI taxonomy): Eukaryota > Metazoa > Chordata > Mammalia > Dermoptera > Cynocephalidae > Galeopterus > Galeopterus variegatus. Next base: position 462,035 of record NW_007726915.1, read on the forward strand.
AAATTTGATCATCTTTTAAATTTTCATTTCACATGCTTATTTCCCAAAATATCTTCTTCAGTGTAATGGATTTAAGCAAGGTCAGGAACTGAGGAATATATAAAAAAGAGTAAGCTCTAAACTCCTTTCGAGGTTGATGAAGAGCCGTAAACTGGGACCTTCAGGATGTCTTTTCTCTCCCTACCAGTCTTTCTATGTAGTTCTGCCTGGTTGGCCCTTCAAATTTCTTCTGCTGTGTTTCAGGGGGCTGGGGAGCTACTGCTGCACAGAATCTCACTATGTCTATATCCTTGTTTCCTCCAAAAATCTGAGATTTCTCCTACTGGGTAGAGGGTTGGCTCTAGGGAATTTATTAGACAAATAGTGGGATTGTCCATCGGTCTAGTATTTCTCAGGAAATTTGGAATCTAAGGATATTTCAGGAGTGAACTCAAGAAAGTCAACACATGCCTTCCATAGCATACATAGACAATGTCTCTGAAGAGCTACGAGGGTGATAAAGCCCTTCAGATCAGCAATGACTTGAAGTTATAGTCTCCCTGCCTCAGGAATGAGTCAAGCACTTCTGAAACAAGTTTTGCCCATTGAGCCTCAATATCCAATGGAAAAAAATTACCCTTTCTCAACAAAAAAGTTTTCTACAACTCAAATTCATCCACATGCCACAGAATTCCTTGAACAAGATTTCTGGAGTGAGTTGAGTTGTTGACACTTCCTTTTTCTTCTCATGTTTGGGTAGATACATGAGTAAAAATTGGTTTCAATTAGTGAAGATGTGAGTAAAAATTAGTAAGATTTTTTTATAGTTCATAGTAAAATAGAAAAATGTGTTTTATGATTAGTGGAATATCTGGTAACATAAATAAAAATCTCCAAGCTCTTAACATTCTGGTCACCAGAGAGTAAATTATATTTCTTAAAGGATTAGATTTTACTAAAGGAAATCATGTTTGTTGTGCAATATTAATGGGATGTCCTGAGTTTGATAGGACAGTTTTGTGTCTTCTTTTTTAGAAAGAATGTGCATTCTTTTCTCTCAGCATTGTATCTAGAGAATATTTGTCATTTGAAGCACACGTTAAAGCTATCCCTGATGATAAAGTGTTGTAGTGTCTGTGAGTCACATCAGATAGATATCTATATGGAATTCTTGAAAAATTTACTATTCGTTTTAAGGCAAATACTTGATTTAGGTACAGATGTCTATCATTCTGAACTTTTTGAGGCCTCTTAAAAGTACACAGAGAAACCTGGTTACCAGATGTTTAACATCTCTGAGAAATAAAGAGAAATTCAATGATACAGGGGTCTTTTCTGAAAGATAGACTTAAGAAAATTTAGTTTTTATAATCTTCAATAATAACTTTCAAAGTTTTTTCATAATGAAACTAGTTTATTGACCTGAATTTATGGCCAGTTTATTATTTTTATATTGTAATGATAGTGAATTTGTGGGGAAAATTATATACTTAGACCTTTATATGTATAAATATGGAAACCTTCTCAATCTTTGGCCCTAATATTCTTAAATTTTATTTATTGAAATTTTAAAACTTTAATAATAAATCAGTTGTTGTAAATATTAACCCATGAAAACAGTAAAGTGTATTTAGCAGCAATTATAACCTTTATGATCTTATATTTAATGTACCCCTTTATTTTTCTGATGCCATCCTTGAGTTAAGTAATGATTTAAACTTTAAGAAATAGTATAAAATTACTCAAATAGACGTAGAACTAGTTGAAGCTATTTCTTGTGTATTTTCATATTTATTTATTAATTTTCAATGGTAAACTAATAAATATACCCAGGTCATAACAACAAAAATATTATAGGTATGACTACAGTTTCCTTTGATCAGCACTATCAATTCTGACCCTTTTTTGAGAAGTAGCAACAACATTTAATTTGATGTGTGTCTTTCCAGACCATTTTTTAAAAATTTATGTAAGATATACAAAGACACTTCAAAACTTTATGGCGAAATAGAATTAAAAGATAATACAAATCTTCCCATGAACATTTTGAAGTATCCTTGTATTTATGGCCACAAACTATCTATAGCACTGTTTTTTTTAATGTGTGTTTTCAAATGTAAATTGTATTTTAATCTACATGCTATTCTACAACTTCTATTTGTTCACCTTGCTAAACTTTGTAATGAACTCTATTTATAAGTGATTTTTTTTGGATTATTTTTTTGGTAGAAGATCATATCATTTGCAAATAATGACAATTTTATTTATTTCTTTCTGATCCTTATATCTCATTTTTTTCTTGTCTTGGATAAACTAGGATAGTGAACAAGCACTGTATGGACAACAATAGTATTTAATATACCACTTTTAAATTTTATCCATTAGGTATTGTACTTATTACATAATTATACTAGTGACATTTAGCAGGCTAAAAGATTTTCCTTCTATTTCTAGTTTCCTAAGATAAAAAATTAGATTTTAGATTTTATCCAATACCTTTACATTTTTAGCTTTCTTTTTTGTACAGAGAATTGATAGATTTTCTAGTATTAAACCAGCCTTGCATTCCTGGATTAAACCCAATTTGGTCCTGATGTGCAATTTTTCTATTTATTTTTTGGTGGCTGGCCGGTGCAGTGATCTGAACTCTTGACCTTGGTGTTATGAGGCTGTCCTCTAACCAACTGAGCCAACTGGCCAGCTCTTCTGATGTGCGATTTTTTTTTTTCCTTTTTGTCTTTTTTTCGTGACCGGTAACGGGATCGCGACCGGTAATGGGATCGTGACTCTCGGTGTTGCGCCCGCACCGCACTCAACCAGTGAGCAGACCGGTCTCTATATGGGATCCGAACCCTCGGCAGGAGTGCCCCCGTGCTCCCAAGTGCCGCACTCTACCAAGTGCGCCACCGGGCCGGCCCCTGATGTGCGATTTTTTTTTTCCTTTTTGTCTTTTTTTCGTGACCGGTAACGGGATCGCGACCGGTAATGGGATCGTGACTCTCGGTGTTGCGCCCGCACCGCACTCAACCAGTGAGCAGACCGGTCTCTATATGGGATCCGAACCCTCGGCAGGAGTGCCCCCGTGCTCCCAAGTGCCGCACTCTACCAAGTGCGCCACCGGGCCGGCCCCTGATGTGCGATTTTTAAAAGTATACTTCAATATCTGATTTGCTAATACTTAATTTAAGGTGTATGTATCTTCATTTATAAATGTCATTGGTCCATAATTTCTTTTCTTGTGCTTTGTCTTGTTTTTGTATCAGTGTTATATTTGCCTGGCGAAATGGGTCAGATGACTTCTAATTTTTTTCTTTGCTTCGAAAGGTTTACAGAATATGAGAATTATCTGTTTTTAAGAGTGTGATAAAATTCGCAGGTGAAAACTTGAGTTAGGTGCCATTTGAAGTATAATCCTTAACAGTTATTGGTGCGTATGTTTTTTAAATGTTCCTTTGAGCCAGTTTTGGTGATTTTCTGGAAAATTGACCACTTCAGCTAAGTGTTTGTCTAGGTATGCTAAATTTAACACCTTAAAGTGGAAGATGCATTATTTCTTACACACATTCAAGGCTACAAGTAGAGAAATTGCTCTCCTTGCCAAGTTAATTTTAGCTTTGCACCAAACAAAAGAACCTATAAAATATTTTGTATCCATACACTGTTTAGTTTTTGTCATGTCCCAATAAAGTTAGTTATTTTGCAATCAAATAACTATAAAAATTTTGCTTTTTCTAAAAACAAAATAGCAATACATTTTAATAGCTCCACCTCCAACTCCAGAATTTAAGAACAATAGAATTACAAAATGCTTGCAATTTTCTTAAACTCTGTGTGTTTCTTCATTAATAAATAGAAAATGATATCTTGCTAGCTCATGGGGGTAGTAGCTATGTTAAGTCCATAATGACTCTACCAGCCTCTATCCAAAGCTTGTGTGTGTTAAGTTATAGGAATAGGTTTTTATTAACATATACCCTTTGTTTTAGAGGAAATGTACTTAGCTTAAGCTATGAATTTGCATAGGAGAGTTTTTCTCTATGTATAAGTAGTTAGAATTAAATCTGGGGCTTTGTACTATTGTCTAATGATCTTAATTAATTAGCAGGGTAAAGCCTAAGTTAACTACTTTGTCCAATTTGAGTTATCAAAATGAGTAGACCTGTCAGTTTAACTAAAAGGTAAACTAACAAACAAGGTTATTATACCTGGTTAATTGTAGTTTGAATCAATGTAATCAGTGAAGGAAGTTAACTGGTCAAAAGTATTTGTGTATTTACATATATATTAAATCAGTGAGAATGATTTTGCTGTCTTACTGTGATTGTATAAAAATAGTATTTCTGAAGGTATTGTTCAGGCATTAATCTATAGGTTGTTCTTTTGCAAAAGTTAAAATTAACTTGGCAGAGAGAGAAACTTCTCTGCTCTGTGGCTGCCAAGCCTGGCAGGACAGTGAAGGTGATGTGAGAAGAACAAGTCAGGAGATGAAGTCGGGAACCTAAACTAGATGTTCTGTTAAGTTTGGGACACAAAGATAACCAGTTTAGGTCACAATTTTGGAAAAGGAGATTATGCATGGTGTGTATTCAGTATCAGCTCAACAACCTCTTTGTTAGCAACACTTGCTCAGTTCTGGCCTTTATCTTTGACCTTCTTAACAAGATAAATGTCTTTTATATTAAGAGTAAGTGAAATCAAGTCTAGTTAATTAAATAACTCTTTTTTTCTGTCATACATAGTATTGCTTTTAGACTTCATTTGTCTATGACTCTGTCTCAACTGTCCTTATGTTTCCCTGTCGATTTTGAGTATTTCCTTCTCTACCAGGAAAAGTGTTGCCAATTTCTTCTAGCAAGACCATTTGTCTTATTGCCCCAAAATTTTAGGTTAAAGAAACCGATTAAGTGGTAAGAATTTTTTGTCCCTTTCATAGTTCCTTGCATTTTTCTCCTCAAGAAAGTTAAACTGTACCACACAGCAATACATCTACATTTTTATTGGTGGGGGTCCCTGACTTTTTTCTGGTGAGAAGATTTTCTATATCTTATTTAAACTCTTTACCCCTGGAGGATACAGGTGATACATAGTGAGAAGAAATATATATTGGAGAGAGGAAGGGAGGGATTATTAAGAAAATCATGCTTGTATTGCCTTCTGGAGCAAGAAGACTTTTCAGCCCAGCCATGCCATGTCCTTGAGAGATGTCCCTATAAGAGGAGGACACAAATACTGGCTGTATAGTGATTGCTCAATGGCATTTGGGTTTGGTTGCGTTTGTATTAAGTTATGATTTCTGAACATAAATATCATCTATTTTATTTTAAAATAAGTGAGTGGAATTTTCTAAGTGACCAAATTTGAATTTTATGCAAAAAAGATTGTAACTTCTAATTTGTAGGTAGACATAGCATTAAGAAATAATAGAACATGAACTTTATAGTCAGAAAACTCAGGTTGAAATTCTAGCTCTGCCATATTTTAGCTGGGTAAATTTGATGAAAGCACCCACAATTTTTGAATTTCAGTATACACATTAATAAGAATAATAATATCCATCTCATCAGGCTATTGTGAAGACAAAATGAAATGTCTTTTGTAAAGCAATAGTAATGTACCTGGCACACAAAGGACCTTTGATTTCTATTAATTTCTTTTCTTCTCAGTAGCTATATTAACAGTGCTGGGAGCAAGGGACCCCATACTGTTTCAGGCTCTATTTCTCACAAAGTATACGACCTTGGTAGTTCCCATAAAAGTTCTGAGCCTCAGTTTTCTTAGCTGTGGGATGGGAAGAAGTATCTAGTCAAATGAAAGATATGTCTTAGAGAAATTTTGTGGCTATCAAATGAGAAAGTAATATATAATAAACTTTGAAAATTATTCAGTACTAAAGAAATATAAGCCCTTCCCTTTAAAAGAAGACATTAATTCAGCCACTAATATTCTATAGATTGTATTGTGTCAAAAACACAATAAATAGACACTCAGGAAAGAGGAGTTCTTAATATTTCATCACATATTTCTTTGTCACATTTCACCACATTTATCCTGGGTTGTTTTCTAAGTCCATGTGAAAATAGGATTCTGAAAAAAGATTTTTTTTTTCTATTAACATTTGTTCTTTTAAAAATATAATTGTGGGTCACTGAAAGGCTAAGAAACAACTAAGAGCAGCTTAATCTCCTAGAAAATACATACACATAATGGCAAGAAAGTTGGGAGTTTTATTTTGAACAAAAATAAGTGAAAATTTTATAAAAGGTTGAAAGAAAAATGGGATTACTTACCCAGGTCAAGTGAAAATTAGTAAATATTGTTAGAAGTTTTTTTTTTTTTTAAAGATAATAGTTGTTTTAGACAAATGCCACTTAGAATAAATTTGCTTAAGTGGCAGGTTTTCTTCTTTTTTTCTTTTCTTTTTTTTTGGTAACTGGATCAGATTTGGAAAAGAAGTAAGGATTGTCTTTGTTACTGTCATTGGATTCTTTCTGAACAATAGAACAAATTTACCAACCTAGAAGAAACATGTCAAATCACTGACCATGGCCCGTAGAAAAGAAAGATTTGCCTTCCTCCCAAATTAAATTATATCTAACAGTTTGAGAAATGTCTGCAAGTTTCTTATAATTCTTATTTATTTATTTTTATTGGAATAACTCACGACATCACTTTATATTATTGTTGCTTGGACACATACATCTGCTTTGTGCTGACAAGTGGAGAGGCTGTTATAATGCTTAGAAATACTTGGGGTTAGTGTCTGGGCTCTAGGATGAGGCCACTTGACTCCCTGTGATCTGAGCTGGAACACACTGTTTTATTCTGCAGCCCACGAGACAGAAAGCGAGGAAGAACAATTTACCAGTTAAAGCAACAAAGCGACTGAGGCAGACAGAAAGTAATCAGTTTTTAATGATCTTTTGGAAGTCTCATGAATAGATTGATTTCTGTTTTGATCTTGCTTGAATTAATAGCTGCTTTTGAGTCTTCAATCCCACTCCAGCAGGCATTGTTTCTCCATTTAACGGTCTGGCGCTCCCGAAGTTTAGGCTTTAGTTGGCCCATTGTTCCATTTTGTAAGGCTCGGCCCAGTGTTTTTGTGTTCTTCAGCTTTACACATTGTTGTGGTGTTTTCCTTTTATTTCTGTAGCTGTTTCCTCTTGGGAATTTCATGGGGTTGTTTTCACTTCCATGGAGGTGGAGGTTCTTAGTGAATTCATTTCTTACTAAGACAGTAATGCAAGCTCCTGCTCCTTGTGAAGAGCGACTTCAGTGCTGTCCTTGTCATAACCCACACTTTTCTTTCATTCCTTTTCGGATTATGTGAGTTATTTAGAACCAACTAATGAGGCTGCAGGGAGCAGTTTGTATGGCTGAAGCTGCTGTTATGACTCAAAAGCGTTTCCTCCAAATAAATAGTAATTTTCTTCTCCCCAAAGCTTTACTAACAATGACAACATCCTCCATTTTTGCCCAAACATTGTCACCAACTCTCTTGTTCTTGTCAGACAGATGTCTACGTTCCTCTACTCTGCTTCCCACCTGCCCATCCGATTCTCAGATACTTTTCCTTGTGAGGAAAAGGCTTAACATTTTTTCATTCTTCTTGGTCAATCAAGCTGTGCATGTATATTTTTAAAAAAATATTTTTTAAGAAGATGTGGAAGATGAAAAAAATCAGCCAAATTCCTACCAACGAGACTTTTGACATTTTAAAATTGACTTCCTGACTTTTCTGTATAATTATATCCTTTGATATATGATCTTTTATGTGGTTATGCTTTAAAATAATTTTTCACTTAATTTCAAGTGATTATCTTTCTATGCCAATAATTATGGATCTCCATCATAATTTGTAAAGACTGCCAGTAAAAGTTTTGTATGTTTATGGTTCTGAACATTAAGGTGGCCATAGGAAGGAAATAGATGTGACCTGAAAATAGCAAGAGAAGATCAAATAAATACCATTTACTAAGTCCTTCTAGAAAGGAGAAATTAGAAAAACTAGGTTTTAAAAGGTCAAAAGAAATTTCTCCTGGTGTGAATCAACAGATTTTAGAACACTAACCAAACACTACACTTACATTAAGTGTGAATTAGCGTCTTGGAACTTGAATGGATTAGTGCTGGGATAGTGACTCTCTTTAGTCTGTCTCTCATAACCCTCACCCCACAGGACAGAAGAGAAAAGTGGAAAAAGGAAGAGAGTGCAGAAAAGTGGTAAAAAATTAGATGCAAGATCCAAGATGGAAGGAGAGCACTGGACTAGCAGTTTGGGAGAAGTCTTAAGAGAGAAAAAGGGAGAGGGCGCTTTGGGATATTTACAGCCGGCGTTCTATTGAGCACCAGGCACCCAGTGGAGAAAAGGCGATTTATCCTTGTCATAGACCTGGCTGTACTGCTTCTCCTGCTGCCAGACATTCTGTTTCCAGAAGGGGCTACCCAGGAATGTAAGGACAAGGTGGGAGGGGGCTGAGACCCTCGTTCTTTCCAGCAGCCACCTCAGGGTTGTATTACAGCCTGGGCACTTTGCCTTCTGTGTCTGTTTACCACTGTCTTTTGGTTTCCATTTTGTGTTTTGTGTAGTTGGGTATCTCTAGTCTCTATCTCCTCCTTTTAGCTAAATACAGTCTTTTTAAAACTTTTGTTAAAGCTCCTCTTCTAACTGTGCTCTATGAAATGTTATCATTTTCCCCTGAACCCTTTACTTTCTAGAGGTCAAAATCTTCTGATATTTTTAAAACGAATCTCCAGTCTGACTGAAGTTTCATATTAAACTATCATCTTTGTGGTTTTAGTATTACATTGGCAGATATCCCACGTGATTATTTTATTCCATACATTTTATTTCATGAAGATATATAAATACGGCCCATTCATTGAATTCTGAATTCTGGAGAACCTAGCCTTCATGAAAAGGACAAATGATTGCTTTCTTACATGCCATTGACTAAATTTGGATATATGTGATGGCAAGTATGTATCAGACTATTGACCTTTGGGATAATTTGGACTTTTGGCATTTTTCCAAAATAAGGGAGGAATAGAGCAATTGTCTATTGTTCATATGCATTTGACCTCATTCATAATCAAGCATTTGGAAATTTCCCATCTTTTGAAGAAGAAGTTGCCTAGCTCTAATAAAAACTCTGAGTATCCCTTCCATGAGACATATTTTGTGCAGCACACTGGCCTACTTGCACCAAACGGAGAAGAAATGGCAGGATTAGGCAGTGGATCCAAATTCCAGTTCTGTCTTCTTCTAGCAAAATGATCTTTAGACTGTAATTTGGTTTCCTCATGTGTTTAATGAAGATATTATTTACCTCACAGGATTGTTGTGATGACTAAATGACATTTTATATATGCTTGGTAAGTTCTCCATCAGTAGTAATTGCTGGAATTATCTATATTGTTTATATAAATAATAACAACTTGCATAATGTCAAGATGCTTGTATTCTGTTTAGGGATTAAAATTACCAGACATTAATCACCTAGAAGATCTTTAAGTGCTAAACTGAATGGTAATAACCATATTTTCAATTGTAGGCAAAATCTTTTAAGGAAAGATTTCTGTGGGCCAGTGGGTAGAGATAAAAAGACCTTCCTGAAAGACTGATTTGGGCCTACAAGAGTGGATGGAATTTAGAATACACAAAAGAGAATTTAAAGTTAAAGAGGGAGGTCAAGGGAGAAAAAGTACGAGTAAGAGTATAAGCAAAAAGTGTAGGGTTTCAGAACTATTTCTCTGGATTTATTCTTTCATTTTTCACTTTTATTGGTACCCTTTCATTAAATCTTATTTAATATTCTTTTAGCTGTTACCTGTGCCTAAATAATAACTATGCTCGTGATATAATATCACTTTAAATCCTTAAGCATCTTTCTTGGTCTACTATTGAGCTTACTATTCAGCTGTTGCTTTGAATGCATGCCATAATTAATTCTGTTTGTAGGAATGCTTGTATTTTAAGCAAATACAAAGACTTTATATTCTTAGGGACAAGAATTTCTAAGGAATAGCTGCATTCCCCTGACCAGTAAATACAATCTAGCGTTGTTTGTGGTGGCTGCTCCTCCGTTCATCAAAGAAATTGTGTGGAGTGACCAACTGTAGTGAGGCACAATGCTTCTGGAATGCTCCATTTCTTCAGTTACCGCTTGTCCTCAGCTCTCCTTGTAGTCACGACTGTGAAGGAAGCCTTGGAGGTGGAGATGCAAAGAGAAGAGGAGCAGCCCAGGGAGTTGGGTGTTGCTGAATATTTCGCAACTGAAACATTAAAAACATCACTCCCGCCGAGGGTTCGGATCCCACATACAGACCGGTTCCCGCTCACTGGCTGAGCGAGGTGTGGGCGCAACGCCGAGGGTTGTGATCCCGTTGCCGGTCCCGGTCCAGTACGGGCGTGACACTGAGGGTTGCAATCCGTTGCCAGACACGAAAAAAGACAAAAAAACCCCCCCAAAAACATAACCCCAAATTTTTCTTTTTACAACAATTAGTGGAAGATAATATGGAGGCATTTTTTTTCTATCCTGAGATTGTAGGATGCTCTGTAAATGAAATTTAGAGGGAGGTGAAATGAAATTGTACCTAGCAATTTACTCGTTTAATTTTTGCTCTCCACTGCTTCTGGTATTGCTCTGTTGGCCTCTCAGTGAGCCTGGTCCATGGCCAAAGCCTGGCTGGCCAGGCCACAGGGCCCTGACAAGACAACCGGCTCACCTGGCAAAGGCGACCTGGCCTCCTTCAATGCCGAGCTTATCAACTCAAGTGCGGAGATGATAGAAAATATCACAAATGCGCTTTTAGCTTTAGACCCTTAATTAAATGTAGGAGTAGTTTACGTGACCTGTTTAATTGCATACATTCTTTCCCAAAGCACTTTATTTTCCATGAAAGCTGCTGTAATGAAAGGTTCCCCTGGTCACTGTATCTGGGCATCACTTAGAATCATATTAAGAGAGCAATATAGCTTCACATGTTTGAAACTAAGCAGATGTGGGATGACGTTCTGTCTCCACCACTTATTAGCTCTATGATTTGGAGTCAGTTATTTAACCTAAGCTTGTTTTCTCTCTTGTAAAATTAGGATAAAAATAGTATTTATCGCACAGTGTTTCTAAAAATAAAGATTTAAAGAGAGCGTTTAAGTCATTTAGTGGAGTTATTGATATATAGTGAATCACCACTAAATGAGATTAATAATAGATAATATTAATAATAGTAACTATTAATAATACATATAATGGTTATCAATATATTAACATTACTAATACATGATATAATACATATAATGATTAACATTAAAATAATGTTCGCTACTACTAAAATTATTATTGTAATAGTTGATTCAGTTAACCTTTATGAGTTTCCTCATTTGCAACAGGAAGATAATATTGCCTAAGACAGATGCTCTGAACTATATCCAGGTTGCTGTAAGAATTTAATAAACTACTGTGTGTGGCTGTGCTTTACAAACCATAAAATAATTATGGCAAAGCTGAAAGCAAGTAGATAGTATCCTTCCCTCCTTCCCTGACTTCAATGTATGTAACCAGAATTTGCCAGACAGCACTTTGATGAGTGCTAATCTTTTAAGAGTAGGGCCAGTGTTTCTGGAGAACCAGAAGGATGGTTTGTAATCAAGCAGAATGTTTTGTCCGTAGGAGCTGGCTGAGCAGTTTCAAATTCTGGTTCCTTTACCTAGCAAAGCCATTTTAGCTTTCACACTGTTGTAGCTACTGTGGAATCCCAGCTGGTGCCCTATTGCATAGAATTAATCACGCTTTTCTAAGAAGAATCATTTTGATAAGGAACATTTTTCTTCTTCTTTTGTAACTCTATTGGGATCAACTTACTGGACATCCACCTTGGGCTACACACTTTGTGAGATATTTAATATTATCCTTAAAATCATCCTCTGAATTATGCATTGTCATCTGTATTTATAGACAAGGAAACCGAAGCTCAGTAACTCACCCGATATGAAGTAGGAGAGCTGGCATTAAAATTCTCATCAAATTCAAGTTAGGTCTGTGCTCCTTCCATGACATTAGTTCACCGGTTTTCATGTTCCCTTTGTGTAAGTGTAGAAAAAAGCCAGGTAAAGGCAGTTCTCAACTGTGAACAGTGCTACAGCACCCTTAAGAAGTGTTTGAAATGGGGGGGGGGGCTTTTGACTGCCACAGTGACTGGGTTAAGGGGTGCTGCTGGGTTTGTTGGGCAGGGACCGGGATGCCAAACACTGCAGTGCTCAGGACTATACAGTTGAAAAATTGTCCCTCCTGAGATGCCAGTAGTGATTCATAAATGTCTCCCCTGACTTCTTCTGAAATAATAAAAAGGGACTATGTCTGTGTTAGTGTAATTTTATTTTGTAGTTTTCACTTGGATGCTTCTTATGATGTAGGAAAACCCAACCCTCACTTCCCAAGCAAGACTAAATTGCTTCCTAAAGAGATATTTTGTTTATATACTTTTTACGACCTTTATCACAGTACAGTCATGTGGTGGTTAACAGTGGTGATACATTGAGAAGAGTGTCATTGGGTGACTTCCTCACTGGGCGAACATCACAGCATGCAATTACATAAACCTAGGTAGTATCGCCTACTGCACACCTAGGCTATATGGTATAGCTGTTATAATCTTATGGGACCTCTGTTGTACGTGCCGTCTGTTGTTGATTGAAATGTCATTATGTGGCGCGTGGCTGTGTATCATTTATTATATCCCACACTACAGAACATGAGTGTGGGCATCATTTTATTCACTGCTGGTTTTGCGGTGCCCAGTGTGGAGTCTCATTAATAGTAGTTGCTCAAGTGACATGTGTTAATTATAAGGGCACAGCGGTTTCTCTATCGTGGGTTTGTTGGTGCTTACTGCACCTCCTCTCTGACCCCCAGATAAGCAGAACCAGATACCCCAGCTTGGCTTTTGTGTTTCAGTGGTCGTTACATGTATACTGCACATTGCTGTTCCTGAGTTCTTGCTTCTTTCCTGAATAACAAATGATCTGATGGCTTAGGGTTCCCTTTTGGTCACCAGAACCCTTGGAGGGAAGTTCTGCTCCTTGAATCTGGCTGAGTGACTGGTGCCTTACAAAGATTACTTTTCACTTCATCTTCTTTAAGTTGTAGTTCTATTTTTTTCCTTTGTGTACTTTGAGTGGTATAGCTATTACCACTATTTCTAAGTGATTGGCCGGAGTAAAAGCATCACATCGGATTTTTTAAGAAAGCTTTTCAATTCATTAGAATCATTTGTTCTCATTTTCTACCTGTTAACCTTTGAAAGATTACCATTTATTTTCTCTTGAGGCATTTGTACGTACATCAGGGTTACTGTGCTTCTTGTCACTCACGTATGCTTCCTGTATCGTAAATGTATGTAAAGCACTTGGGGTTGACACTTTTCAATCACTAAGAAAAACACCATAAAGCCCTTTGAAAAAGAACTACAAAATTTTCCCTGTTTTATTTATGAGCCTTCAGTCATCATGTGACTTGCTTAAGATCTCTTTGCAATTAAGTAGAAGGGTTAAAATAAGAACTAAGCATCTTGACTCCTAGTTATTTCGTTTTTTCTTTTCCTTCCCTCTTTCCCCCTCCCTCGTTTCTTCCTTTGTTTCTTTGTCCTAAGGAACTTCATTATTCACTTTCTTTTACATTTTACATGCAGTTGTTAATTTCCTTGCTATAGTTATTACCTTAGACATAGCACCCAGGGTAGATCCAGTTAAAAGTTGCTAACGTAGGTCAGCCATGAGCATTGTGGGAGCTTCCCATCCTCTCTCTACCTCCCCACTATGTCTCCCACCTTCTTAGTGCCCCCTCTCATGAATTTCAAGAAAAAAGGACTATTTCCCACCCTCTTTTACCCTCTTCTAACCCTTTCTCACTAAGGGTTCTTTTTTTTTTTTTTTCCTTTTTTTTTGTTATAGTCAGTACATGCACATGTTCTGATTTTATTTTATTTATTTTTGTTTTCTCTCCTTTTTGGGGGAGAGGGTATGTATGTTGGTGGGTATGAGTCCACACAGAAAAGTTTAAAGCTAATATTTGAATGAAACTTAACGACTTTCTGAAATGCAAATTAGGTTGTGGCATGCTAGCTCATCTTTGGATTCAGGCACTTTCAGCAAATGGTTAAGAAAAAGTCAATCAACACAGTTATGGCTTTCTAAAGCCTTTTAAAGAAAATTTGAGATGAAGAAAAGGACAGTGGACACAAATATACTTCAGTGTCTTAAGTAAGCAAAGAGAATTGTTTTTAACTCAATAAGGTGTTTGAAAGAAGACAAGATAGTGGTTTGGAAAATCACTGCCCTCCGCCCTGGATTATTGGCATTACGAGGAGAAATTGTAGATTATGGTTACTAAATGGAGAGATTACTGAGAGACACTGCCTCAGGCTCAAAAAAGACAATGGGGATTAAGAGATTACAATGAGTAGAGAGATGGTATTAACTGTCTTCTCAAGGTTGAACACTTAACAAAGGAAATAAGAACAACTATTTCTCAGACCAAAGTGGGGAGTGGTGCTGGAACTGAGGTTGCTTTTAAATAATCTTTTTAAACTTGGCCCTAAATTCTTTAGGTTCTGTATATTAGTCAGGAAGAAAAATTGCAGCCATGCTGATATGGAGGTTGTTTCAAAACTGTCTTGATTTGCTGTTTTAATGCATATGCACTTTTTACCCTTCCTCCTTGGCTGCTGTTACAATTCAAGCACTGAAGGGAGGGTAGAGATTGGACCTGAGGCAGTTATGGGAAAGAGTGGAAGGTCACTGGACTGGTCTTCAGAGACCTGGAGTCCAAACCCGGTTCTGACCCAAAGAATGTGACTGAATTTCTCAGACTCTCAGATACTTCCTCTGCAAAACTGAGGGAATCATGCTAGATGATTTTCACAATCCCAGATGTTGTTAAAAACGTAGGTACCTATCAGAGATGTTCAAACACATTAATTGGAAGCATTAGGAATCTATTCAGTTGTTCAATATTACATCTTGGAAATATCAGACAAAAGTTCATGAATATTTTCGCTTTACGAAGGCTATAACATTTATGACATCATTTATATAGACCCTTTTGGGACAATTGATTTGATTTGAAAAGGTCTGATAACTTTTTATTTAAGGATAATAAAATGAATTTAAATATAAAACATAAAACACTTAAAAATTTTCCTAAATTGTGTTTTGGTTCAAACATTGCTAATTCATGGGAACCATATGGAAAAACTCTTTTAAAAAAATATATGTATTTTTAATTGCACATATTTGTGGGGTACACTGTGTTGTTTCAATACTTGCATATATTGTACAATAATTTAGGGCAGATAGCATATCCATCACCTAAACATTTATCTTTTCTTTGTGGTGATAACATTCAAGATCCTCTTTTCCAGCTATTTAGAAATACATAATATAGTATTATTAGGTCTAGTCAGCCTAGAACACCAGAACTTACTTTTCCTATCTACCTGTAACTTTGCACCTATTTATCCACCTCTTCCTTCCCTCCTCCCTGTCTTCCCTTCCCAGCCTCTGGTAACCATTATGTTGCAAATGGGAGTATTTCATTCTTTTTTAAGACAGAGTAGTATTCCATAGTGTATATATACCATAGATTCCTTATCCAACCATCTATTGATGGACATTAGGTTGGTTCCATATCTTGACTACTGTAGATAAGCTGCAATAAACATGGGAGTGCAGGTAACCATTATTCTTTTCTTTTCCTTTTTTTTTTTTTTTTTTTGTGATTCCATACATGAGTGAGATCATGCAGTATTTGTCTTTCTTTACCTGGCTTACTTCACTTAACATGATGGTCTCCAGTTCCATTCATGTTGCTGCCACAGACAGGATATATATATTTTTTAAATAGCTGAATAGTATTCCACTGTGTTTGTATACCACATTTTAAAAATCCGTTCATCCATTGATGAACACTGAGGTTGATTCCATCTCCTGGCTATTGTGAATAGTGGTTAGGCAAAACTTTGACATTGAAATAAAGTGAAGGAAAGTTGTATGATTTAGTTTTAGTCTGAGGCATTTCCATGCAGTTCAAAATTCCTGTAAGTATAAAACCACGTTTTGATAATGTACTTATACTTGATGTACGACTGAGATATATAATATAATGCAAATTATAATGTAAGAATATAGCCATGTAACTATGAAAATACTGTCACTTTAAGCCCTTTAAAAAATACTGAGAAACATTTTTAGTGGTTGTGCTTTCCTTATTTAGCCAGGTTAATCTCTCAGTTGCCAAGGGCAGATTGATTTGTTTATAAACTTATTAAACCAAATCTGCACACAACCACATCATAAATGGTAAAGTGGGAAAAGACCACTCAAATCGTTAGTGTGTATCCACTCACCACCTCAGTTGTATTAATGTCTAATTTAACTTTTTCAGCAATGGATTCCACATGGCACGTTTTGCACATTGTATTTATAAATGATGTGCTGCTGATGATTGTTAACCATGTGTGTGGGTGTGTCTGAAAAGACTTGATGTGCAACCAGAATTCCTTTTCCAATGACATATCCAGGCTGAACTACTGTCAATGAGTCATTCTTGCCTCACTGACACTGCAGCTCCCACTCCTGAGACGGTCTGACAGGTGCCAGGCATGTCTCCTCCATGTTGGTGCCACTAGTGGAGGAAGGAGTGTGTGCCATGGCAGTGAAAAATTTTCCCTTGGGGTCTGCCACTTTTTAAAAGCCCCCTAATTTTGGAATAAATAAGATCAGTTCTTTTCCCTACCGCTTAACTAATGAGCTTTCAACCTTTATAGTGTATTCTTAGCTAATACATGGAATTGTAAAATTGTGAGATTTAAAAATTTTTTAAATGTGATATTTAGTTTTCTGAGAAATTTTAATGATGACGTCCTGATAGTGTTACATATCAGTGCTCAAAGGCAGCAGATATTGTGTGTGTATAGTGGAAATTTACAAAGTAGGTGAAGTGACTTTTAGACAGGCATTAACCCAAGTACAGAAAAGTTTTATCTACTGTAGCAGGAGAAATTCATACATCACGACTTAAGAAGGCGGAAATATGATTTTCTTTTCTAGAATCAGCCTCTGTTTTACTATGGAGGTCCCATTCTACCTAAAGGAGATAATGTGATTTCTCCCAGTCCAGGAGCCTCAATTTGATCCAGTTGATTTTTCAGCTAAAATTAAATGTCTTAGTCATTCTTCATTCCAAAACTTAGTTGCCTTCCAGTAAAGGGCATCTGGAAGGATTTCCTTCTGTTTTCCTTAGTGGCCTCTGGGAACGAGGGGGAAGGTCATCCACAGTCACAGCAGTGGCACAGGGGCATGACTATGATCTCTTTGTGGTCCTGCTCATCGCTGCTGGTCTTGGATAAGCAGTGTCTGGACTTGCCTCGTCCCAGCATGTGACTGGCCTTTTGAGCATCTTTAATTTTTGCAACTGATGCTTGTGTACCTTTGACTTTGAGAGTCCTGATCAACCTTGCAGGTTTTTTTCGGACCCGGGCTCTGATCACCTTTGCATTCCCTGTGAGAGTCCGTGGGGACTTCCAGTTTCTTTTCCCGACCTCAGTGGAGTCTGTGAGCCCTGTGGCATTGGTCCTTAACCTGACACACAGGCACCTTCTTCAGCTGTGGTGACTGTTTCTCATGCCCCACTCCTGCTGCCATTTTGGATGCTGTGACATTCCAAATGCTGAGCTTCTCAGAAAGGTTTGTGAGAAAGAAAGCAGAGGATCAACGATGGCTCCCAAGGTGCCCCCAAACCCATGTGGGTGCTTCTTGCATTCACTGACTAACCTCTGTCCCTGAGATTTGACCCCTGGAGAGGGAGGAGGAAGTGGGCCCCTCTCATCTGGTACCTTGTCCATCTCTCCATCTTGTTCTTCCTCTTTCTTCCAGCACAGAAATGGCTTTTCATTCTCAATTCTTGTCTTCTAGGAATTGACTCTGGGGTGTATCTTTTTTCTTTTCTACTGTAGGGCATTTTAATTCAATAATTAAATGAGTTCTTCAAGCTTGGCTTTTATCTGCAGAATGCTTAGCTTTGGGGAGTTTCAATAAACCTCTTTTCCTCCTCAAGCCTGGCTCCTGCTAAATCAAAAGCCTTTGCATTCAGGCAATGGTCTTGCTGTGGATGTAAAATCTCGTATTGTAAAACTGTAAGCTGATTGATGACTGCTGTTCTTGGCTCTGTGTTGCCCTTTTCCTGAAGCAATGGACTTCACTGAATTAAAAGGGTGAGGGGCAGATGGGAAGAACTACAGGAAAGTTAGGATTTAAGTTTACCAGGGATGAAACTACACTGGTTTTATATTGCAAAATTATTCTATCTATTATGTCAATGTCATCTGAGTCACCAATTAACTGTGAAAGTTTTTTAGACAGGTCTGATGCAAAGGAATTAAATTCATATTTGGGTTTCTACTAAAGACAGTATATTTTGTTCAAAAGATGAGTCACTTCAATCTTCTTTGCCTTGCAGTTCAACCATTTTTTCTTTCTTTTATAATTTAACCTATACATTTAAAAATTATAAAATAAAATGAAGATATAGGATCCTGCCTCCCCCCATGAACGTATGTCTATGTTAATGAATTGCTTAATTAATTCTAAGGCTTTGTAACCATCACTAGATCAATAGAACTTTGTCAGACACCCACAAACCCCACTACGTGCTCTGTCCCAATCATAATCTCCTCCTTTCTGCCATATGTGACTATTACCCTACAGAATAGGATAGTATTACAGTATGTAATATCTAATATGATAGAATAACAGTAGTAAATCTATTACTATTATTTACAGTAATCACTTCCTTTTATGTGTGTGTATTTAGTTTTAACATTCAAACTTCCATCCTAGATACTGTAATTTAGTCTTGCCTACTATTCAAAATTTGATGTTTTTTTAGTTCACGGTTTAGTTTAATTCACGTAAATGAAGCAGCTTAAAGTGAATTTTTATCTTCTTTACTGAAATTCCACTTTAAATGCATATATGAATACCAATTAAAAACAAGCATTGAATAAATTTTTCAAAAATGTTAGTATAAAATATATGTAAAAGAATATATTTTAAAAGAACATCATTCCTAGTTCAGAGTTTAGTTTAATGCACTTAAATGTAGCTGCTAAAAGTATATCATTTATCTACCTTACTAAAATTCAAATTGTAAATGCGTATACAAAAACTCATTGATTAGGAGCATAAAAAAATGATTTAGAATCATCAGTATAAAACTTAAGTGATGGGCAATGATACCTCATTCGTAGTTGTGAATTTAGATTAATTCACTGAAATGAAGCATCTGAAAGTACATCTTTTATCTACCTTGATGAAATAATTTCTTATTTTATTTATTTTTTTCTTATTTAAAATTTTTTTAAAGATTTTTGGCCACAAAACAAGTCTTAACACATTTAAAAAGACTAAGATAGTAGAATATATGTTATCTGACCACAGTAACAGAAGGAAACAGAAAATTCACAAATGTGTGGCAATTAAATGATACTCCCCTAAGTAAACAATGGGTAAAAAGAAAAATCACAGGGAAATTAGAGAGTACTTTCAGATAAAAACAAAGCACAATATATCAGAATTTATAGGATGCAGGGCTCATGCAATGCTTAAAGGAAAATTTATATTTGTAAATGCCTATATTAAAAATAAAAAAAAATCAAATCAGTAATGTAAACTTCTACTTTAAGAAAATAGAAAAAGAAGAGCAAACTAAACCAAAAGCAAATATATGTAGGAAATAACAAAGATTACAACAGAAATATGTGAAACAGGTATTAAAAAGCTGGTATCTTTTAAGAATCTTTCAATTTTTGGTTCCTCTCTCTACTTCATTTTTCCCTTGTAATTTTTCTGTTGAAGACCTGGATTGTTTGGCCTGTAAAGTTCCCCATAGTCTGGATTTTGCTGTTTGCACACTCATGGTGCAGTTTAGCATGTTCCTTTGTCCTTTTATATTTTCTTCAAACTGGAAGCTGGATCCAGAGGCTGGATCAGCCTCAAGTTCAATCTCTTTGGCAAGACTAGAGGCAGTGTTTGGGAAGACTGTAAGAGGCAGCTGATGTTTGATTGTCTGTCTTTTTATGATGGTGGCAATTGTTGATGGCTCATGTCTAAATTTATTATATAACATACTCTTTAGGGCTATTTCATACTCTGGATCTTTAATATATATGGAAAATTCAGAAAATGTCAAGTAAATGGTAGACGAATTTTCCCAAATGGTACTATATTTAAAACATTTCTAAATGTGTTTTACTTACTTTTGTATTTAGGATAAACCAGATTGTAAAGGTCATATCAAGTTTGGAGCCTATGTAAAGCCATGATATAGGGAAAAAGAAATTCCTCTGGCTCTATTTTCCACCTGCTTTTGTGGAACTTCTCCCTGCAAAATGTCTGTCTGTTACTACTAGAAGTCCACAGATGGTGTTGCGTGTATGCTCTGGAAAACAGCAGTCTCAGCTGCCAGGAGGCATCCTTCTGTCTCTTCCCTCGTTGCCCATCCCAGTTCTGATGTTCTTTGGTGATATTTTCTCTAAAGCTTCTGTACTTCATGGAACCCCAATTAGCTGGCCCTCATGGCTGCTGCTCCTGACACTGCACCAATGTGGGTGGCATCTCCCATAGATGCCCAAGAGCAGAGTCTGCTAATTGTTTTCCTAAATATCCGTTTTCTCTTCCTCTTGGGTACTCAGCTATATTAACATTTCCTAGCCTCTTTTGCAATTTGATGAGGACAATTTCATTCTAGACAATGCTAGGTATTTGGAAGCAATATGTACCACTTCAGGGAAAACTGGTTTGTCCCCTCCAGACTCTCCCCT
The DNA here is from genome assembly GCF_000696425.1 of Galeopterus variegatus. Taxonomy (NCBI): domain Eukaryota; kingdom Metazoa; phylum Chordata; class Mammalia; order Dermoptera; family Cynocephalidae; genus Galeopterus; species Galeopterus variegatus. The sequence goes on from NW_007726915.1 coordinate 482,891, forward strand.
TTGTTCAGGATAGATTCGAATGATGATGCCCTGGGGCAAAAGCCTACAAACTTTTTCTGTAGAGAGCAAGAGGATAAATATTTTAGGCTTTCAGGGTCATAGGGTCTCCATTACAACTACTCAGTTCAACTGTTATTGTGCAAAATCAGCCATAGACAATGGGTAAGTGAAAAAGTGTGGTTGTGTTCCCATAAAACTTTATTTAACAAAAGGGGCAGTAGGCTGTAGTGTGTGGGCACTTGCCCTAGGGGATGGCAAAATCACAACACAGAAAGAGCTTGGCTACTGAGTCACTGTACAGAGGAAAGCTGCCTGTCAACCAGGGACACCCATCACCAATTGTCATATTAAGGACAAATAAACTTTTCCTGTATTTGATTCATGTATTCATTTCCTAGGGCTGCCATAACAAAGTATTCCAAACTACATGGCTTAAAACAATGGAAATTTATTGTCTCACAGTTCTGGAGGCTAGAAGTCCAATATCAAGGTCTGTGCTCCCTCTGAAACCTGTAGGGGAGAATCCTTCCCTGCCTCTTCCTAGTTTCGAGTGGGCCCATTAGCCCTGGTGTTCCCTGGCTTGCAGCTGAACTACTCCCATCTCTGCCTCTGTTGCACATAGCATCTCCCTGTGTGTCTGTCACTGTGTCTCTTCTCTCTTACAAAGACACTGGTCATATTGGATTAAGGGACCATCTTACTCCAACATGACCTCATCTTAATTTACATCTTAATTGCACCTGCAAGGACCCTATTTCCTGTAAGGTCACATTCATAGATACCAAGTGTTAGGACTTCAATATAACTTTTTGGGGGACACAACTCACCTCACAACAAGCTATTATACACTCTTGGGGGGACTGATTTATCACAGAAGCCCACTGGACTGTGACCATAACAGTGGCATGCAGTGCTTCCTTAATGCTGGGGAAATTCATTTTTCATACTTCTTTATCTCATCCAGTATGTCTTAGAGTTTTTAAAATTTTTTATTATGAAACAACTTCTTCAGCTGAAAGAAGAATCACCATGTTTCCAGAATGCAAGCCCAGGTCCACGGAGCACTGCTGGGTGCTAGAGGTGAGGATGGAGAAGTGAGGAACGACAGCCCTGTCACCACAGACAGGATTTGTGCCTAAGCATTGCTTTCCCTGTGGCTCGTGGGGACGGCTTAGCTGTGTCCCCACTCTCCTTCCCTCAGCAAAAGCTCTTTCCAGGAGGCTCATTAGTCACATGCACTCTTGGCCAGCACCACTTCCTCCTCTCCTGACCCTCGGCTACCACCCCACAGGCAGGACCAGACACATTGAATCCTAACCCGGACACGGCAGACACTCCGGCTTCACATGCTTCCGCTGAGAGCTATAAACGGTGTTCAAGACAAATGACAATTAGAACTTCACCTCCATCTCCAACCAACAGCTTTCTTTTAGGTTAAGCTTAACAGAAGTGACTGGTTGACAGGATCCTATCAGGAAACCCTGGTTTAGACCACTTCCTTCTAGTGATGTTTTGAAATAAAGGTACAAACCAAGGTGAATCAAAAGGTAAAAACTCCATCTGTGATATGCATTGACAGCTACCACCTGGTAAATCTGTTATTTTACTTCTTAAAACATTAATTTGCTATCCTGTGGTCAGCCTAAATGAAAAACGAAGTATGGGAATTGGTGAGTTTTGAGAAGGCGATAGATACTCCTGCATGTGTGCGCGTTTATGCATGTGCCTGCATTTGTGCCTGTGGTTAATCGTTGATGTTTCTCACATGGATACAAGTGAGACAGCACAGCAGTGTGCTTCCTAGTCCTCACACACCTAACAGGTCAGCTCTTTTTCTCCTACTTCAGACATGTGTTTCTGGGTAGGTTTGCTGATTTCTAATCAGTCAGCTGAGATATCCACTGTGACTTTGGTCTCCAGCCCTGTCTGGTAGAACTCCAGCCTGGGAGAATCTATACATATTATTCATAAGTCTCTGAAGCTGGAAAGAAAGGAAGACTTGGATGATTTTTGTTTTTGTTTGGACTTGGGTCTGTGCCTCCCATTTATAGCTGAAATGTGAACTGGATGGTTTCCAATGTGTTTTGGAAGGCTGATATGGGCCTCATGAAAGTCAGCCACAGTGGGGGTCTCAGGAGACTCAAGCAGCAGGTCATACTGTTAAGAAGCACGTCTCTTTGTCAGTGAATATGGACGCTGAACAATGAGGCCAGGGGAATCCTTCTCTTACACTGGCAACCTCAGCCCTCCCAGACAAGCTGCAGTCAGAACCAGAACCAAGGTACGTTCTTCTCTGTGGCTTCTCCATCAGGCTTTTGCCCTGAGTGAAAAGGGACTACTCAGAGGATTTCAAGTTAAAAATCCAAAAGCCAAACTTACTTTTGTAAATGATAAGAATGACATATCATTGGTGAATGGAGAGAAAATGCTCCCAATATGTAGGGCTACAGGAACAAACACAAGAAGTGATGTTAATTTTTTGCTAGCTGTGCCCTACTGATCATATAGGCCATTATGTAAGAATCGCTGCCTTACTGCTTTCCTAGATGAGATGATGTCTGTGACAGTATGAATCACTCTTGCTTTATTTTACGGGTGGGTCTACTTGGGGTGGATCCACTTGTCCCATACCATTATGTCTACTCTTTTACCTTTTGGTCTGCCAAGAAAACTTTCCACCTTCTTTAAAGAAAATACAGGATCTGAAATGGAATAACAAAGTAATTCTAAAACAAACAGAAAAGAACTAGTTGTCAACATTTAGAAATCAGGAGATGGCATGTAAGAATCTCCATATCTTTCGCTTTGTAAAATGGGCAGAGCATGCCTTTCTGCACGCTGGAGCTGGGTAGATGGAGCCGTCTTTTGATGAGACACATACTCTCAGCCTTATGAACGCAGGCTAGCTTTCCCCATTTGCACAACTTGTTCTGTCCTTATAGGCATCTGAATTTTTAATGACTGATCCATAGGAAAGAAAGCTTCAACGATCTTTTCTTTTCTTTTTTTTTTTTTTACTTCCTTGAGATTCCAAATATCTTTTTGAATTAGAAATGAGCAATGGTCAGAAAATGAAAACAGTCAGTGTAAGTACAAGGGTACTTCAAATAGTTCGTGGAAAAATGGAATCAAAAGATAATATGGATTTTCCCATGAATTTTTTGAAGACCCCTGTATATGTTCAATGGACTTCCCTAAAGCCATAACCTAAGTGCATTTGGGCAACGACTGTGTCCAGTGTTGCCCATGTCTGAAAGACTGGCAGAATGGTGAGAACCGGGTGGGCAGTATGCATTTTGTTTCCACAGTTACATTTCAAGGGGAGACGTTTCCCCCAAAGACTAGTTGTCTTGGTTTGTTAAGCCGGAACCCTGGCTTCAAAGGAGCCTGTATCTCATTCTGTGGTAAAACATGTGGTCATCTGACTGGGGAAGAAAGTTTCTGGGTCTTGTACTATTTTACACAGGACAAGAAAAAAAGGAATATTTTTGAACTTAGTTAAACCCTGCTCTCTCTTCCACTCCTTCTGCCTTGAGGAGACAGCAGTCTCAGAGGACGTCTTGCTTTCCCTCCAGGGCTGTGCCCATCTTTCAAGTTCCAGTTGGTAATAGAGAAATTAGACATTTTCTTATTTTAAAAATCAACAGAAAAAATAAAAGCCATAACAAATGAAATTCAACCTCTTTTCTGGTTTTCCATACTAAACAAGACAAATATTTTTCTATACATGTTCATGTTTCTGACTCTCTTTAATGCTCTACCTTCCCATCATTTCTGTTTTCTCACAATCCATTTTATGTGGTCTTTTTTCCAGGAATCCTTCCATCTCATTAGGTTTTCCTTTCCTTTCTTTTTTTTTTCCTTCCGTGCTGTTGTATTTTCCTTTTATTCTAGAATCTGCGTTTAATTTTCTAGCTCTCTACTTTTATTCTTATTTTCCTTTTGTCAGCCTAGTGTCTTTTATTTTCTGTCTATTGTTGTTTCATTTTCTCCCTTTCTGTACCCTCCTTCATGTGCTATTATAAAAGGTTTGCTTATTTTTCCCTCTGTTCAGTTTGTTTTATTCTCTTACCATACAGTTATGTCTCCTGCTTCAAAAAAAAAAAATCCACAAAAACTGATTCTTACTGTGTCAGTTGTAGCTTTCTCTCTCGTTTCCACATTGTAAATTAGTGTTTTATAGTCTAAATTGGAAAAATGCCATTAAAACTTAGAGTTCCCCCATCCCCACTTTCTACAGAAAATTAGAATTTTTTTAAAGAAGTAAATGTTCTTTTCATGTGGAAGCTGCTATGTGATAACCCTGGACTGGAAGTCATTATGTTGGGTTACGATCATATTTTGTCCCTTTTGCTAACTGTGTGAGGGCACTTCAAAAAGTTCGTGGAAATATTTGTATTAAAAAAAGAAGAAAATTGTGATAATCAGAAATACTGTGAACTACCAATGTATATGACTCCATTGAGTTGTGCACAGTTATACCCAGAGTTCTCTCATAAAATAAAAAGATAGACTCATAATATCTTTAGTTCTATCTTACCACAATTTTTTGAAGCAGCCTTGTGTTAGCTTAAAGAAGCCACAGTGTCTCTCTGGGTCTCAGTTTCTTAATCTGTTGAAGTTAAGGCGGAGGACTTCCTTGCTACTCAAAGTGTGGTCCTCAGACTAGCCACATCAGAGTCAGCTGTGAGCTTGTTAGAAAGGCACAACCTCAGGCCTCACCCCACATTTCCTGATTCAGAATCTGCATTTTTACCTGCTTCCTAGGTGATCTGTGTGCTCGTGGATGTTTGAAAAGCACAGACTAGATGATCTCCAGGGGTTTTTCCAGCTGTAGCTTTGCTGAAAATAAGTGACAACCTGTTTTAATAAGTGAAATATTTTAATAAGTGGAAAAAATGAAGTGAAAACTACTTTGGTCACCAGACACAGTTGAATCACCTGGGAAGCTTCAATAAATTGCCAGTCCCTTGGGGTACTCCCTCAGATCAACTCTGGGAATGGTATTTTTTAATGTCTCAGGTGATTTTAATGAGCAGGTTGTGATCCACTCAGGCATACTATTTGAATGTTTACATCCTTTCTAATGCTGTCTGTGCTGCCCTCTTTTGGTTGTGAGATGAGTAATTAGTGTGGAAAGAGGAACTCCAGAGTATTTGGCTTTTTACCTACTTAAACTCCCCAGAATTTATTCTGGGGAGAGTAAGGAGATAATTATTGAAGGTGACTATATGTATTTTTATAGCATTATGGGAGCAAAGGGCAGGGTTCACTTGTTTTCTTAAGACTCACTTAGACTTCTGCTGACAATGAGAGTGTTTCTGGTAACAGAAGGAAGTAACCCCTGGTGAATGGTAGATCTGATAATTGTATCCCGAGATTCCTGGGGGTGTGGGGAAATATGTCATTTCATCATAACTTGGTGCTGGTGTTGACTGGGTAAGCATAATCAGCCACATGCTATGACTGGGTTACTGAACATTAAGTTCCAATTTATTGTTAATTATTTCAGGTTGTTGAACTGTAGCTGATTTAAGAAAAATTGAAAACAAGAGATTTTTTTTAAAACTGTGTTTATAGTATCTTTAGTGTGAGAACTGAGGTAGAAATAGTCATGCAACAGTTTGTCATAAGAGCAGAGGGGGTGACAGTACTATTATGAAGCGATTCTTTTTTGTTGTAGTTTCTCAAATCAGACCTTGAGAAACTGTCTTTAAGATTAAATTTACTGGTTTTTGTTAAAGTTTAAATGTTTTTCACCAATGCTCAACAAGAAACACAAGCAAATGGTTACATTTTTGCAGTGATTGAATTACTCGATCAAAATTGTTTTAAAAATGTTTTCCTTAAGCAGTTTTTGCTTAGTACAGCAACTTCTTTTCTCAGTTTTCATGTCCTGAATTATTTCTGCATCATTAAGTTTAGCTGAGGAGCCAAAATTCTGTCATAGTGGGGGGATTTCTGAGGTGTCACATAGACGAAGAGAGATATTTAGAATAAGATGTCATTTTAGTCTGTTCTTGAGTGTTACTCCAAGAAGTTATGTGAGCAGAGAAACACTAATCTTGTAGGCCATCTGTCTTTCCCATCACGAGGCAGAACCCCCAAGCAGAATCTTTAGTCAAAGTTGGACCATGGCTGCATTTCATTAGGTCTGAAGAGAGTCTCTGGTAGTCATGTGATTTTTACCTCATGTGTTGCTCAGAATCACATAAAGGCTCAAATATTTCCTCACAATTTTTTTCTAACCCTGCTCAAAGTAGTGAAGTAAGATTTTTTTCTTCAAGTGTATTTTTTTCTCTCTTCTTGAAACACATTTCCATATTATTGGCACTACTTTGTGCCACCTTTGGCCCACTCTGCCCTCTTCACAATGGCTACCTCTGTGGGGAATCTTTGCAATTCTTCAAACCACTAGAATATTACTCATTTTTCTTTTCTAGATAAAGAAGTCACTGACATTTTTATTACTAACCGGATATCTTACTTTTTATTGTTTGATCCATCTCCTTCTCCCCAGTTTTCTTCATTTTTATATAAAGGGGAGAATGTTGAAAAGTTTTCTGCCAAAAACTCGATGGGGGTATCCCATTATGGTTATTTTATTTGATTTTAAGGAAAAAAAATCCAGCATATTTCTTGAATTTCACCCCTCATTTTTAAAGGAAACAAGCCTATATTCCAAAGCTAAATAAATGTGTCAAGTTTTCCCATTTTCTTGGAAACTTCTAAATAGGAAATGTATTTCCCAGGGTTCCATTTAAGGATAAGGGGTCGTGCAAGGGGTGGTAGCAGCCCCCAGGGTGGGTGTTGTAAAAAAATGGTTTAAGCTTGAAAATCAAGTACATCACAATATTCTTTTTCTTTACTTTGATATTTAGGATATTTCATATCTTTCCAAGTCTTTGAAACCATAATGCTAAATGGAAGTATGTTTTGTGATGCGGGTTCGGATCCTATATAGGAATGGCCGGTGTGCTCACTGGCTGAGCGTGGTATGGGTGACACCACACCAAGGGTTGCAATCCCCTTACCAGTCCCAAAAAAGCAAAAAAAAAAAAAAAAAAAAAAAATTTATCTACATAAGTAGCTGGTGACTTCATCTTACCTTAAAAGCAATCTTTTCTTCTTTCCTTCTTCTCTCCCTCCCTCCTTTCCTTCCTTCCTTCCTTCTTTCCCTCTTTCTTTCTTTTGCAATAAGACTGACTTTGTAAACATCTTTATGGGCCTGGAATCTTTTTGAGTTTGAATTATTGACACCTTCTAAATTCAAATTCATGGCTTTTGAGTCAATCTGTTTTCTGGAAGATAGCAAAGACAGTTAACTTAAACCAGTGATCTTGACCTACAAACTTTGATAACATTTAATATAAGTGTCTTCCAGTTCTTCTTTTTTCTGAGGGAACTGCCAAACTGTGGCATAACCACTTCAGTTAGAACATACTCCAGCCTTATGAAAATTCTCATATTCTTGTTAATACTATGGAATATTTAAAGAACAACAATAGGCTTGGTACTGGTTAGAATGTGATTTCTCCTGAGAGCATTTGGAATTTGCTGTGGGTTAACGAAAACTTTAGTTGCTATTCCAGTTCACAGGGTTTCTCCCTGGCTGGTGGAATTTTTCCACTATTTCCAGACTGCAGAGGGAAGTAAGAAATAAAGGTTTGAGACAGGATGGCTTATTTTTTTGTCAGGTTCAAATGTTTGAGTTCCTTGAACTGTTAGCACAGGAGCTGGAGGGGACGATGGTCAGAGTTTTTGGCTCACACTGTCTTTGAATCAGAGACTACTGCTCAATTAAAAAGTCTAGCAGGTGTGTCAGAGTGAGCTGTTGGAGCCTCTTCCACTTGGGTTAGAAAAGATAACCCACTTGGCATGACCTAGTCCTATTTGAAGGTAGTGAAAACAGCAGCAACAGCTCTCCCCTATATTCATTGCTTCCACAGGCTTACTGTCCCATCTTTAAAGCCCCTCCTTCTAGTTAGGGTCATTGTTAATGTCCAAACAGGTATCTGAAAAGGCCTAGCTTTCTTTGTTCATGGGTTAATAGATTGGATTATTTTGCTCTTAGAAAGAACTCTGAAAGAAAGAGACACGGGAGAGGTATATTTTGCTTGTGGGGTTCAAGGGACAGCCCAGAACATGGGGTACCACAAAAAAATGTTAGTCCTTGGTAGGTTGTCCAGGGAGGGGGACTGGGTCACCAGGAGAACCCCAAGGGGCCAATTTTTAGGGTGGCTGATTCTCAATCATTTCTACTCTTTAACACACCATAGAGCTATCACATTCCCTTATCTATAACAGGGGCTTCCTTATAACACTCCTTGTAGAAATGGTTCTGAGCTGGGGCATGATGGGGTGTCTATTAGATTCTGGGGAAGAATGCACTTTGGAAAAATCAATAGGATCCTGTTTTAATAAAATACATAAGATTCACATAATCATGGACATCATTCACATAAAGCAGTTAATTTTCTGAGGTGGTTAAAATTTGATTTCTTGAGGTTTTATCAACATTGGAAATGGGTAGGCTCTGAATTAGTAAGAATTTTTAAGTAAGTCAGACCTCAAACAAGTTTGTCCTCCTGTAGGTGAAGATTCTTCCATGACTATAGCTAATGTGCTCAGAAAGATAGTAGTGCCATAACTCCCACTTTTCCTAAACTTGTGCTGCAAAAATAGGTCTATGATATGTACAAGATCAGGGAAAAGGTAGAGCAAAGGAAGGATATGGAAGAGTTGGGAGTACTGGGGGGAAAATAAATTTGTACAGAAGGGAAGGGAGTCTATAAAATGTGGGCAGAGTCAGGGAAGGCTGGCATGAGGTGAACTGGAGTATGGAGTATGAATTATGAGAAGTATGTATACAGCATGTAGGTATATGCCCTCAATACCATTATGGCTAGTGAGCTACCAACAGGTATTTACTGAGCACCTACTATGTACCAGGCATTGTTCTGGGTGCTGGGGATATGGCAGTAAATGAACTGACAGAATTCCTGCCTCCAAGGAGCTATCATTGTATTCTAGTAAAAGAGTTCTCTTGCCTTTGTTAAGTTTTAAATACCTTTTTATGGCAAAGAAGTACAAATGAGAGATGCTTCATGCAAAAATATATGATTTGTCTTGGCAAAACATCCTTGAGGAGAGATTAGCACAGTGAGAAAAAAGTATTGAGTAACATTCTCTCTGTTTCCACCTTTCTGTCAGGTCATAGATATAAATTACAATTTTGGCCCTCGTTCACTCTCACATAGCTTTCTGGCGTCCTTTCCCATTCTCTGAACATGAGAGGAATGAGAAGGTTATTTGGAAGGTCATCGGTCTGAGGACTTGGATTTCATCTGGGGAGACTGCAAGGCAGCAAGGGCAAACCCACTACGAAGAGTCAATTGGTGAGCAGACCCCAGAGACGAGAGGCATATGGAAAGTCAACTTCGTGATTTGCTTCTTTAAAAGGAATAGGCTGTGGGTAGATTTTAAATCCTACTAGAAATACAAAACTAGCATCAGCGGCTGTTTTTAGAAAAACCAAGGGAACTCAGCATTCCCCAGTGTTACAGAGACTGTGTGGCCTCAACAATAAAGTGAAAAATTCTTTTTGTCTTTTTTTTTTTCTCAGCTGCCTGTCCTAGAACCCAGCAGAATTTCTGGGGGTGCATCTGGTCCCTGGTGAGCTGCAGAAGTGACTAGTGTGCACTGTGAACTCTGTCCCAGGAGAATGTCTGGGGAAAAGAAGAGCAGAGTCTTTTGTGGAACTGGCTGGGTGGGGGAGCTGTTCCTTCTCAACAGAAGTATGAAAAGCCCTGATCCAGGGTCCTTGCTCCTCAAAGTGTGTTCCCATGAGCTCGCTAGATGTGCAGAATCTGCTATTTGATTTGGAGCACTGGGCGAGGCAACATATTTTTCTTCCTCCCCTTTCTGCTGTCCCCCTCTCCTGACTGTCACTTTTCTCCACAGCTGCCCACAGGAACGGCATTGATGGAGTCCTGGGTGAAGGAATGAGCACAGGCATTCAGTTCTTCTTTATTAAACTAACACTCCAAACCCAGAAGGGTCTAAGTCACAGAAAAGGACTGTCTCATGGAAGACACATCTACGGTCTTTGCTGATTAAATGTCAGGAAGCCCACAAAAAGCCCCCAGACATTTTAGGGTGTGTATTTCTTGACATCTGTTTGGCTGATGTGACTTCCAATTTATCAAAATATGGAAACTTCATTATGGTGCTCTACCCATATAATGAGGAAAATGTTGATGTTTGTCTCAGCCTCAGGCCCCTAAAGCAATACTGTCCCCAACCACACCTTCCTATATAGCACTTTACACAAAAAATAAACTGTGATATTGGTTTCCGGGAACTTAATATAAATGAAGTTTCCTTTCTTATAAAACAGAAACAATAATCCCCCCTTGATTATCACAGATCGCTGGAGTAGAAGTCAAAACTCTTCAACTGAAGTTTTATCTAGCTAAAGGGATTTCCTCTTTGGTCTACATGCCCACCTTGAATGTCCCTGGCCTTTAATTTTTTTGTGGTGAAAGGTAAAACCACCTTTGCAACTTCATGCTATTATTGTGGCTTTGGATTTTCAGGGGAAAAGACAGTGAGAGAACCAGAGCAAATTGAGAAGCAAGAGAATGAGAAACAAAGAGAGCAAATGACAGATATGAAGCACCCTGGTGAGTCCTAACCACATCCATTCTTGGTGGTAGCAACCAAAGTACAGATGAGTGATTTCTTACAGAATATTGTATCAAAGTGAGTATTACATGTGTGAGGTTGAGGCAGCTTTCCCAGGTTGGCTTTAAACTATTCATTCATAGTAATAACATATTACCTTCGGCCAGTAGACACATATATTGAAATGTTTTGTATCATTGATTATTTTTCCTGTGTCTTTCAACCCTACTGTCTCAAACCCTTGGCATTGGGAAAGTAATAGAACCCAAATAATTGAACCCAGGTATTCCTGTCAAGAATAATTGGAGCAGTTTAGAAGTAGACCAAGGGATAGAAGAATGACATCTTGCTGTAACTTGGTCTATTTTGAGTTTAGAGCGTCCAACCCCACATGCTTGGCTCTTTTTTGGACCCAAATTTAGTCAATTTTGTGTGCATGTATAGACAGTTTTTCATTTCTAGGGGTTTGGCTTCATTGAGAAGAAGTCAGTGCGGAGCCAAAATACCAGAGAGGCTGGCCATTTTTGTAGTAAGACTTAGTTTATCTGTGGTTGGGGATGAAAAAGGGAAAGCTAAAAAATGCCCCCACATATCTGACTTAGCTGATTGCTAGGTTATCTAAACCAACTTGAAAACTTTGGATAAGCATTATTTAGGAACTAAAGACAACAAAACTCTATTCAATGTGTTTGCTCTTATACCTGGCTTCTAGGCTGGCTGCTCTCACAATTCCTTTTAGTCTTTCCAGACATCTGAGGAATGAACATAACAGAAAAGGAATTTTGCTTAGTTACCATAAAAACAACATGAGCATCACGGGCTGGCCAGTTAGCTCAGCTGGTTAGAGAGCAGTGTTGGTAACACCAAGGTCAAGGGTTCAGATCCCCTTACTGGCCAGCCACCAGAAACAAATAAAAAAATAACCAAAATGACGGCAGTAACAAGAAAAACCTAATACAAAGAAGCAAAATGAGCACCATCAACTCATATGTTTCTATTCAGGTTCACACCCTGAAGATATAGCTTGTTGGTATATTTTATTCTAGGCAATGGGTAGAACTAGAATTAGCCTTACTGACTTAGAGCAGTGACTTTTATACATTTCTCCTGAAATGAAGTTTTGATACTACAGTTCTTGGAAATAATTTGATTACAGATAACACTGAGAATTTTACTCACTGTTGTTCATCAGAAAGAGGTCTCAGTTTCCTTCCCCTCTCCCACCCCCCGCCCCTCTCAGAAATTGACTGGGGAAACATTTTTTTTTGTCTTTTTCGTGACTGGTAAGGGGATCACAACCCTCGGCTTGGTGTCGCCCGCACCACGCTCAGCCAGTGAGCGCACCGGCCATCCCTATATAGGATCCCAACCCGTGGTGGGAGTGTCGCTGCGCTCCCAGCGCCGCACTCTCCTGAGTGCACCACGGGTCGGCCCGACTGGGGAAACATTTGAACAAGTATTCAGTTTTGGTTAGGAAATAACATTATTAAGCAAGTTTTGGTGGGGGGTGTGTAATCACGGAGAGGCCAATTTGTTTGGGAAGCAGAAATTAACACCTTTGCTCTAGTGAGAAAAAAAAAATTGGTACAAGACCTTATGTAAGTAGAAATGAGGGATTTTTGATGAAGCTCTTAGCAGATAAGGAGAGGGCTAGCATAAAAGTGATCCTGAACTGGCAAGGTCTGTGGACAACTGCTAGCACCTGGTTAAGTATCTTTTTCCTTTGACATAGAGAAGCTAATATATGAGTACCAGTCAATGTAATCAGCCTCCTTCACCCTAAAAGCCAGTACATTTATTAAAGAAAAAGAATCCATTCAACTCAACCATTATACATCATTCCACAATTCTTGGAAATAAACCACAAGTCAGCTCTGGAAACAGAAAACTAATCCAATTGACCACTTGAGGGAGGTGGTGGGTCATCTTGTCTAGAAAAAGTGACCCAGTTCTTTTTTAATAATGTGCAATTTAAAAAACTGAAAATCTCTTGTAAACTGTGGATAAAAAGAGATCACAGGAAACCAGACAATGGCCTTTTCTCCACTTGGATCCATTCTCTCATTTTCCTATAAAAATAAAGGGAATAAAATAGACTTACAGAACACTTGTGACGATCTGATTGATGGATCACTTTAAAAAGAGAGAAAGGGGCAGAGCATGGGTAGTTTATTTTCACAAATCAGTTTTAGTTTCTTTCTACGAAATAAGTGAACAAGAAGCCCATTAAAATGATTGTAACAATTCTTCTTTTTAATTGTTTATTCTATTAAGGTGACAATACTTGACAGTTTGATATATGAACAGTGTTCACTTGCCCAGCATAAACATTAATTACAACATGAGAATGTGATGATCCTTCAACTCTTTGTTCACTCGTTCATGCAGGTTAAATGTAGAATTTGGAGAAAGATCAAAATTAAAGTTACTTTTACCTAGACTCCAACAGCTGTTTCTTCTTGTTTAATGGTGGCTGAAGAAAAGTTAGCTGAGATGAAGGGTAAAATAGGTCAAGTAGGAATAAAGTTATTGTATTTCATCAGAGCCAAGAAAATCATTAATTATTGAAATGGGATATCAAATCATTAAAGTCAACCCTAATGCAAACACCATCAGTTCACCAATTTCTTCTGTCCTAGGTTTCATAAACTATACTTGAACTTGGGCTTATTCCTCTTGGATTGAATTGCAGCATTATAAATCAAAATTTTTATAGAGATTGGATTAAAATTATTATGGAAACAGGAAGTTTTAATAATATATATTTTTTAATCCATTTAATGCAGGCACATAGTGTATAGAGTCAAATAGTATTATCAGATTTATAGTGAAAAACGGCTGTACTCTGCTTCATGCTTGTTATGCCCAGCTCTCAATGTGTGGACCATACCACTTTCAATTTGTTTAGCTGCTGTCATATGACTCCAAATGTCTAAATAACATGTTTATATTGCTGTTTCTTATATATGCATGATATTAAACTTGAGGTGTTTTCTATTGCTTCCTCTTGAAGGAAAAGAATAATTCTTTTCTCTTATAGGAGAAGAGAATCCAGCCCTATCAACTCTCCCATACCCCTTGACATATATGTCCTATTTCCTCATCCTCTAAATATAATTAAATCATTTTTAGTCTAACCTATGTTCAGTGTAAGCTTTATCATGACTATACAAATATTGTACACAGCTGAGCTAAGTAGGGTGCTCTGACCTTTCTTTTCAACTATGTTTTCCAAAATGAAAAACTGCATTTTTTATTAGTTTATTTCTATGTATCTAGTACTGATTCATCTCCCAAATCCAGAGAGAACTGTACAACCCCTGTCAATACAAATATCAGTTTCATTTTTCAAAGTATGCATCCCCTTTCCCTCAAGCCCTCTGGCTGCCTCCTCCATGACAGGTTGTTTTCAACGCCTACTGCTAAGCTCCTGTCCCGAGTCTTCCCTTCACCATCAAACTGGGGATTCTCTTTGTCCTTTTTTGTCTTTGCTGCTATTTCCTGAATCACATACTTTTCCAGTTTATTCTTTTCTTTTTCTGGAGCTCATTCTACAGTTGCTCTCTAAGAAAACTGAATGGGAAGAAAATGTCCTTTTTCTGCTCTCACATTCTATTAAAGCTTCAGTAGGAATGGTATTTTGGATGGAAATTATTTTCTCTCAGAATTATAAAGATGTTGTTCCATTATTTTCTATCTTTCACTTTGTTGGTATGAAGTCCAATGCTATTTTAAGTCCTACTCTTGCACATGGGATCTATTTTTTCTCTTTGGAAGCTTGTAGGATCTTCTCTTTATTTCTGGAGTTTTGAAATTTCCCCCAAAATATGTCCTTTCCCCATTTATTGTAGTGGAGACTTACTGGGATTTTTCAGTCTGGAAAACAATGCCCATTGGATTGTCATGTATTAGTTATTTAATAATTTCTTCCTTTCATTTTTTTTTTGCTCTCTCTTTCTAGAGCTTCCTAATATTTAGATATTAAGACCTTCTGAATTTTTTTCTCTAATTAAAAAAATTCCTTTTATGCAAGCTATTCCCCAAATCGTTCTTTTTTTGTTTCATTTTCTGGAAGATTTTCTCAACTTTATCTTTTACCTCTTCTGTGGCTTAAAAAAAATCCATTATTATATTTGTAAATTTTAAGAGCTCTTTTATGTCCTCAGACTACTCCCTGTTAAGAAAAACTCAAAATTCTTTTCTTGTTTCACCAGATGGAACAATACCTCCATTTAGCATTCTAAAGGTATTTATTACAGTTTCTCCTAAGTTTTTGTGGTGGACAGTGGATGCACTTCCCAGGTCCTCCTTCAAGGAAGGACTTGTAACCCAAGATCACCCCCCTTTTTTGGAATAGCCCACATCCAAAGAGTGTTCCACGTGGGATGTGAATGCATGGACATCTTGGCCCAACATAGGTTGATTCTGAAGGGCTGCTCTAGCCCCAGAGACCGAGGCTGAGGCTGTCACGGGGCTGGTCTCGCAGCTTGACTTCTCCCCCTGCCCACTCCTGCTTTTATCCCCTCCAAGGTCACTCCCTCATAAACATCTTGCATGCTTTTGTTTATCTCAAGGTCTGCTTCCCAAGGAAACTAAGCTGCACCTGTTTTCTTCTGCATACAATATATCTGTTTCTTCTAACTTACCTTTGTTCTGTTCATTCCTTTTAGACTCTGACTTCTATGCTACACACTTTCTATCCTATCATATCTGACGTTACAAGGCTGTGCTCTAACCAACTGAGCTAACCGTCCAGCCCTATCCTGTCTTATTTGGAAGAAAAGCTGACTGAAAGCTTAAGTATGTATGGTGCATATTTCCTGAGGGTCACCAGGTAGAAAAAATGAGAAAACCAGCTATTTCTTTGGTGTCCATAGGTCTTTTCTCTTGGCCTCAGTTTCCCCCTTTCTCCTGCTTGGGGAGTGTACACCTGGCTGAAAGCTTTCTGGGACCTAGTAGGAGAAGGGGCTAAGAGTTCTACTATTAGTATAAACCTTTTAAATTAACAGTTTAGGTTTTTAGTCTAGAATCTCAGCCTCAATTTCAGTGCTTCCTAGCAAACCTACTACATTTCTCTGTCTCAAACTACCTAGAGAATTCTCTACATTTATTTCCTATTAGGATATAGGAAGGATAATTGCAGGGAAGTGATTTGGGGCATCTAAGTTTTCCTTATACAGATTTTTTCACCCAGTTCCTTCCTCGTCCCCTTCCCCACCTCCCACCCTGCCGTCAAAGGCACATCTCTAATACTTGATCCTTTCTAGGGATCAGCAGTAGAAATTCTGTTGCTTCTTGTGGCCTTTCTTGCCCCATGAATGCTTAAAGCTCCCTTCTCTCAGCTAAGCCAGATACTGCTTATCTGCACACTTTTCATTTTCCAGAATTGTGTCGACATTGTTCACCTGCTGCGGTTTCTGCTTCAGTTCTCTTTATGTGGGTTCAGATTTTTTAAAAAAATTTCTCTATTGTCATTTAAGTGGAGTTTGAAAGAGAATGGGTATACGCACATGCTTTGCTTGAACTCATCCAACCCACCAGAGTATACAAACTACGCCAAGTCAGCAGCATGTGACAATGTTGATCCTGTCCTCTTTTTTTTTTTTTCCTTTTTGTCTTTTTTCGTGACCGGTAACGGGATAGCAACCCTCAGTGTTGCGCCCGTACCGCAACCAGCAACGGGATCGCAACCCTCGGTGTTGCGTCCGCACCGCGCTCAACCAGTGAGCGGACCGGTATCTATATGGGATCCGAACCCTCGGTGAGAGCGCCGCCGCGCTCCCAAGCGCCGCACTCTACCGAGTGCGCCACCGGGCCGGCCCCTGTTCTCTTTTTAAAAACATTCTTCAGTCGGCTTCCAGGACAACACATTTCCCTCATTTCATCCTACTTTACTGGCTGGTCATTCTCACAGTATGCTTTTCAATCTCTCATTTTTCCAAAGACAAACTTACCATGAAAAAAAAATCAAAATATGACAGTTCTATCAAATAATATGAACTCAAGTACCAGAGCAGATATCTTTAGATGATGAAACTGGAAGACTAAGTGCCAGATTTCATGCATTGCAAAGAATAACTGTAAGACAATTCACAAGTGAAAATGAAGGACATACTTTTCAAAGATATCCATTTAACACTCAAGCAAGTGAGAGTGATTTTAAATTTTTTCTTTTTTTGAAATTTTATAATGAAATCTAAACACTTTAAGAATATGAATACATTTAATTTACTAAGCTCTAATAATTAAGGAAGAAAACTTTTAAAAATACACAAACTGAAATGTATGCTTTTATTGAGTTTCTTTTCAGTTATAGATTATTTCTGTGGACTATAGAACTTTTTCAAACCAATTTCTATACCAAAAAGTGCAGCAACATTTTTGTGAACTCTGTAATGAATGAATATCAATATGCTTGAATCACTAGTAAAAATTCATATCTACTTTGCTCAGATAGAATATACTATTTGGGGCCGAGCCCGTGGTGCACTTGGGAAAGTGTGGCGCTGGGAGCGCAGCAGTGCTCCCACCGCGGGTTCGGATCCTATATAAGGATGGCCAGTGCGCCGCTCACTGGCTGAGCGCTGTGCGGCCGATCTCAAAAAAAAAAAAAGAATATAATATTTGATATATGTGATAAAGGATGAAAATGTGGTTTAGAATGAAAGAAATAAGGGAAAATATATAACTTTATAGCCAAAACAAGTTATTTTTGATCACTGACCCATTTTTCAAAAATGCTTTGTTTTGTCTTCTTCAATAATCTGCAAAGACTACCTATTGTGAATATATATTAAAAATTCAAAAATGTACATGAGTATATTTTATGCCTTTCAAGTCAGAATTTGCACCAGAGAGCTAGACTTGTGTACAATTAGTAAATACCTTTTTCTTAAAATCCAAACCATGCAATTGTTGCCATTAGGAATGTAAATCTTCACTCATTGGATAGTTTATCGTGTTTACAGCAACTACACACTTGCCAAGGAAAATTTAGTGTTAGACTTATAAAAAAAGTATTTCTTAAAATGTTAGTCCTTAAAATGATTAACGTAGAGAATGTAATAAGTAACATACAGAAGCAAGAAAGATACGTATGCTTTCAACACAATCATAAAATTAATGAGTCACTATTTTTCTTCAATAATTGGATATGTATGTGGTGGTAGCCTGAGACAGGTGCCAATACTTCAGCCACTTGGTCTAACAGTTCTATGGTTTATGAGTCATGGGATTTGCTTGTCTTAATATGACTGCTAAAGTTCTGTCCTATTGTCTTTTCATGTAATAGAAACATGGCTCAGATGACAAAGCCCAACTAATTACGCAATTTAATTTAATAGTTTAAAGCACAAAGGGCATTCCCTAAGTAGTAAAATCTTTTGTTTGGAAATTTTTAAACAAATTATATTTTACTTTATGTTTTATTATTTACGTAATGAGTATTTACAAGAACACAATTTTCTCAAGATTTAAACTGCTTATTGTTCCATAAATAGGACACACATTTAGAAAGATGAGGGTTTTTTAAAGGAATATTTTAGGGATTACTTCTGGCTCAATACTTTCAGTGTTTGATGTTTCCAGAATTTTGCCCTAGATTATCTATTGAATCTTCCTCATAAGGTTAATAATAGAAATGTTTTCACCCCTAATTACTGCTTTGAATTAAAATTTTGTGTCTGGGTGAAATTTCCCTCTGGCTTAATGACCCTGCTAGTAGAAATATCTCACCTTAATCCTCTATCTACTTTTTGTTAGAAAGATTCATGATCCTAGTCCTAATAGTTGGTGGTGCCTGTGATGACTGTTTCTCCTACTCCTGTCCCCATTTTTGAACTTCCCTGACAATAACCTTGCTAAATATTTTTGCCCATTTTCTGTTTGGTTTCTTCCAGTGGTAGAGAAATTTCTGTCCAATTTGAACATCTTGGGTCATGTTACCAGCTGTTTTCACCTTAATACAGATTCCTACCTATCAAAGGGTTTTGTGGGTTGAACCTAGGAGCAAGAAGACTTTACTTTAAAAGGTCAGGAATGTAAATTGCTCAAAGTGAACTCTGCCCTAACAGAGAAGGGTGCCATTGTTCCAGTGGGATTATGATTGAGGAAGTTAATAGAAAGGATTGTCAGCCATGTTGGCTCTAGAGGTGGGAAAGAGGGTATTTCCCAAGACTGGGATTGATGTCAGTATCTGTGACTTTAAAGTGTTCTAAGATCTTGCCTGTTCTCATGGTAACTGAGGCAACTGAGGCAGCTTACTGAATCAAAGTTCTCACTACTCTTATTTTCCACCCTTCACTGATTCCTTTATTTTAATGATTTTTTTTTTTTTTGTCAACACTTAGAGGTAAGGAATATGATCTGCCAAAAGAATAGCAAGTCATTTTGTCTTACAATAGATACTTCAAGAGACAACTCCTTGGGGTAAGAAGGGAAATTTAAAAGAAATTGCGGAAAGTTCCTATTTTTTAAGGAATTTTCAAACTGGTGGAGATAAGAAAGGAGACAACTAACTCATAAATAAAGCATATAAAACATGAAAGATTTGTAACTTTATAAAATGTCAGTAGTACATATTGACATAAACTCTAGAATGCACAGATTCATCAAAGCAGAATGGGATTGAGAAAGTTCCTACAAAGGAGAGGAAGAGAATATGGCTTTTCAGGGTTGGAGGAAAGCTTTCAGGGAAGGAAGAGAGGTGTATTTTGGATGTGGTGGAAGGAGTATCTTTAGATGATCCATAAATCTTCACAAAGCAGATGGTTGAAGGGAGTTTCCCCATGAACAGAGCTCTGCTGACTACATTTTTCCTCAATTCCTGGTGGTCTTTTCCTCAAGAGGCTTTGGACTCTCCCCAGCATTCAGGGGGATCTGGCACAGAATTGCTTTACCTTGTACCTGGGCTAATGGGGTGTGATTGTTGATGGCCTCATCAATCTCTTTTTTGAGTATTCTCTTTTTGTCATCTTCCCCTGTGGGGTCTGTGCTTGAGAGCAGTGTGGCTGCCTGAGCCCCCTTGAGCTGCTAGTATTTAATCTCCTTCCCTTGAGCACCTTGGGCAATCCCCCTATGCCTTCATTCCTGGTGCAGCTAGGCAGGCGGCTTTAAAAATTCACTCTTAGAGAAATAATTTGTAGGACTCTTAGGACTCTGCTGATGCCCTGAACTAACAGTGACTTTGCTTAGGAAATGAATTGAATTATTGTCTGTCTTTGACCCTCAGATCACCTCTGCTATTTTGTAATTTCTGTCCAGTCACTAGGTATCACCCTGGCTGCACTCACTAATAATGCCTTTGTATATTCTGTAATTAAAAAGCCAATTGCAGGCCCATTTCAGCTGGGGCTGTTGCACTTCATATAAGAGGGACTTGCCCTGCCCCCTACAGGGAGGTAAGTTTTGTGACACTGGGAAGCTGGCATAGCTAATGAATTCACACACCCCTCCCGCAACACCACTCACCCACACACTGCAGGCTTCTTGGACTGATTGATGACATTTCCTAATATAGCAGGGGTAAGATGACTTATTTTGAAAATAGAATTAAAACTTTCCCTTTTTAGGAGCAAGCACCACTTTGGCAACACCCTCAGCCCTAAGCAATTAGTTCTTGTGGTCAAAACATTAACGTGGTGCTTTGTTAACAAAATGTTCAGGTCATGATAAGGCCAACAAAGGAACTGTAGGACTTTTTTATGAGCAGAGTCTTTCCAAATAGTGCTCCAAGTTAAAAGTACTGAGGGTAAAGTTTTCTCCTGTAAACAGGGCCCAGATGAACCAGGGTGAGAATTTGCAGGAGTGGGCAGAGGTGTCAGGGTGTTGCATTGATCAAAATAAGCCACCTCATGAAAAGCAGGAAATTATTGGTAGATCCAAAAAACCTGAAGCGATCTGAAATGTTGGAGTGACTGCTCTGAGATAGGCTCACTAATTAGCCTTCTTGGGCAGTTTAGGAGAGTGGGGAGCCCTTTAAAGTCCCAGGGAGTGCTAAGTGCTGGGGGAGTTTATTGCCATGCTCATAAACAATGGGACTGGACAGGGAATTGATACGAGATCCTGTGATCTGCAGAGCACCTCCTCTGGGAACTCATCCTTATGAAACCTTCCCTGACTCTAAATTCTGATTACATTCCTTTCCTACTCTATCACCTCAGAATTTTAAATGAGAATTCTCGATTAATTGTTAGAGTTTACATGGTGCTTTGTCTTCTTAATGCATGGGAGGGGCAGAGGGAGGCAGGATGAGATGTCACTGTGATCTTAAAAATCACTAATAATAAATAATATCTTCCTTACAAGTGCTCTAACATATCTTGTTTGGCTTTATAACAATCCTTGAGGTAAGCATAACAGAAAACATGATCTCTGCTCTAATGAGGAGTAATCTGAGATTCTGAGCAGTCAAGTGATTAACTTATAAACCTAAGTAGTTTATAAGCTAATATGTAGTGCAGACTGGGGTAAGAATCCGGGACTTCTGATTTCTCATTCTTTCTATACTCTAGAAAATTGCAATTTAAATAGTCTAGAGTTCTTTGAACTAAGAATTCGAAGGCAAGGAGGGCATACTGTGTATCTTCTCTAATTCTCTTCTGCTTAATAAATCTTGCTCACAGACGGGCTAGATAGAAGCTTTTAGGACATTAGATGACAATGTTCTTACCTTTAAGTCCAGAGTATAACAAAGATAACAGTTACAATTTTTTGAAGTGTTATATTGTGCCAGGATCATTACATATATTACCTCAATTATTGTTATTAGTCATTTTACAAATGAAGAACCTGAAACAGAATGACAAATCACGCAGCTGATGTGGTCGAGATGGGCTATGGACTAAGACTGCCTATTTCCCAGGATGGCAGTCATCTGTCTCCTGTGACCTTTTCTCTCTCTGTGTATCTTTCTTTCAATCCTTCCTGCGGGTCAGGATTTAGACCCTCTATGGCTCCCTGAACTGAAGGGAAGCAGCTGAGAAAGACTGTGGGCGTAGTTAGTGTTGCAGTTGGATTCTGTGGGTTCCAAGAGTAGAGAGAACCTATATCTGGTTCTTGGGTAGTGTTGCTATGGAGAAGTGTTTCCCCAAGAAGAGAGGTTGTATGGTAACTAGGGGGAAGGAGTTCTTGCTTGAAAACATGACACAGGCAAGGCAATCTGTTTGGGATCAAGCAGAAAGAAGTGACAATATTCCAGGGGCAATCTGTGAGGACTGATGTTTGAGAGCTTAGTTCCCTCTCCCTACCTCCCTATTGCACTGGCACAAGGAGACACTATTCCAGGGGTTGACCTTCTGGAAGACTGAGGTTTCGTTTGTGCTGCCAGACTGGTAGAAGAGGAGCTTAGAGTCAGAAAATAATTTGAGACATAAAGATGAAAGTTTAAAATTTTGGCATATCTGAGATTATAGACTGAGATACATATTTTCTGTAGAAGATGTCACACAGCAGTTTTAAGTAGAGAAAAGTGATATGGAAACTGAGTCACCATTCATTGCCCTATACTTAAGGCATGCTGAGCTCAAAAGAATCTGTCCCATAGGAATCAATATTATATTGATGTTTTGGCTAGAAATTAGAGTTCACTTCTTTAAATCAATGTTGTAAATTTGATTTTCATTGGCCTATTATTTCATTTAACTTAATTTAGGTTGTAAAATTAGTTGGTTTTAAAAGTTATGAATATCAAATGCTTATACTAGGTTTTATATTTGCACATATTTAAACAACATTAAGTATATATAATATGAGCATTGTGAATCCTGAAGATTCTTTTTCATGGCCCACTGTTCTAATTCAAAGGAGTGATTCTAATTGTAGCCATTGAAGGTCAAGGAGAAAACATGGTTAGTTGAGTAGGGGAGGTATTTTGGAGCAGTCTCCTGGAACTGTCTTCTTTCTTTCTCCATTCAAAGTGTTCTTCAGATAACCTAGATTTGCTTTGAAATGTATATTTGGTAATGAAAATTTATTTCTAAATGAAGAGTAAGGTTAGAAGGTCTGATTTAGATAAGTGGTTATAGTCTGCAAAGTTTACTCTTACTGCTACAATCTTCCTAAGGACACCATCACATATCTCCTTTAAATGTTCTTCATGTTCCTTTTTTGGGCACCCTTCACTTTCTGAAATGGTGAGCAATGACCTTGTGAGGAGCCAGGCTTCTTTTGCATATCCCGGCCCCAGGCTACTCTCAACAGCCACCTAAAAATAAATACTGCATATCTGTTAAACCTATGTAAGGAGCAGTCACTTGTTTTCTCTTACAGATATAGTTTTCTAATTTTTAAAAAATTCTCCCATTCATCAACATGCAATTTTCCTATCTAAGGTTCTTTTATTCTCTTGCTTATTATTTCCCAGGGTGAACGTTTGCTGATGTAATAAATTAGACCATAGTTTATGAGGGTGGCTTTAGGGTTTAGTTAGCCCTTCATCATGGCATGTGCATTTAAAAGATCCTTCTGAAGGAAATGCTTTAACACCAAAGATTTACTCAATTATAAGATTTTGGGTCCTATGGTTTTCTTATGAGGTCATAAAGGCCTTTCATAGCTCACCAAATAACATGATGTAAGCAGCTTACTGGTTTATAAGACAGAGGGCAGAGTATCTGTTTATTTTGGTTAGACTGATAATCGTGTATCCTGGGCACAGAATAATTATAACTGTTTTATTTAATCTTACTTCAAGATAAATATGAGTTTTCCTTTTTCATTAAATTCTGGAAACATATTACTTTGGGTTTTACAAAAATATCTAAATGAAACTTCAAAAACAAGTAACCAAATAGTTTAACTGAATTGCTAGAAATGTAGAATTATGGAGGAAGTGGAATATTGAATCAAAAAGCTACACCAAGGGCCGGCCCGGTGGCGCACTGCTACAGTGCGCCGCTTGGGAAGCGTGGTGGCGCTCCCGCCGAGGGTTCGGATCCCACATACAGACCGGCCGCTCACTGGCTGAGTGAGGTGCGGGAGCAACACCGAGGGTTGCGATCCCATTGCCGGTCCCGGTCCGGTACGGGTGCGACACTGAGGGTTGCGATCCGTTGCCGGTCCCCAAAAAAGACAAAAAGGAAAAAAAAAAAAAAAAAAGCTACACCAAATAGTGATTTTGGAAAAGAAAGCAATGTAATATTTTTATTGCATCTTTTATGTGACTACAAAATGTAGATTTGAACATTGATAAATTACAATTAAATATCACCTAGGAAAATAATTATTTTAATTGACTTAGAAATCTCACCCAAGTTGATTGCAAAATTATCTTTTTGCTATCTAGGAATCTTTCATATATGTTGCAGAAATTTTGTTAATATTTTGTTAACACAGGTCTTTGTAATATTTAATAGCTTTTTCCCTTGGTGTTATATTTGCTGACATAGTTCCAAATTCTGCATTTGGATCTTTGAATGTGTCTCTTATGATCTTCAGTTTTCTGAATATAAGATCTTGCAGAGTGCTGGATAAAATTAATAAAAAATGACCTTGAATTTTCAATTTCAAGAACAAAAAAAGGTATATAAATTTAGTATAAAAGTCAATACTTATTCATGTTAAAAATTCTCTGCAAATTAATATTAAAATATTAATATTAAATTACTATTAAATGTTAATATGTAATTATTATTAAAATAGAACTTTTTTAACCTGAAAAAGGCATTTATATAAAGCCTACAATTAATATTTTATTTGATAGTGAATATTAAACATTTTGCCTAAGACTGAGAAAGAGAAAGATGACCATTCTCATCACTTCCTTTCGATATTGTAGTAAAGTCCTAGCTAGTACAATAAGGAAAGAGAAAGAAATAAACTTATACAGATGTAAAAGAAAGAAGTAAAACTTTTTGTTTGCAGATGATATGATCATGTATGAAGAAAGCCCTTTGGAATCTATGAAAAGACTGTAAGAACTAATAAGTGAATTTAATCAAATTGTAGTATACAATTGACATAAAACAGTCAATTGAATTGTTATATTCTGGAAGTTAACAACTGGAAAACAAAATCTGAAAAACAATGCTATTTGCAATAGCATTAAAAAAGTCAAAAACCTGAGAATAAGTCTAATGAAAAATGTGCAAGACTACACACTGAAAATTATAAAATGTTACAAGAACAATGAAAGAAGATCTAAATTAATAGATATACACCATGTTTGTGAAATGTTAGACTCAATACTGTTAGAATGCTCATGCAGTAGATTGAATTGTGTCCCCCCAGAGTTTAGTGTGTTGGAGGTGTGGTCCCCACTGTGACAGTGTTAAGAGGGTGGGAAATCCTATTATGGTAATTGAGAGGTGGTGCCTTGAAGAGGTGATTAAGTTGATGGTTTAATGGTGGTTGTGGGCATGGTTCCGAGGGCTTTAAAAGGAGGATGAGTGAGGAGCTCTCTCTGTTTCCCAGCCTCTGAAACTGTAAGCAATAGATATTGTTTCTTCATAAATTGCCCAGTTCCAGCTATTTTGTTATAAGCAACAGAAATGGACTAATTTTCCCCAAACTGATCTATAGATTCAACTCAATCATAGATCTTTTTTGAATAAATGATAAATTCTAAAACTTTTAAAGTAAGTGGCGAATTCTAAAATTTAAATTGAAATGCAAAGAATCTAGGATTGCCAAAACAATCTCAAAAAGACAGAGTATGAAGATTTACATTATTGGATTTCAGGATTCATTGTACAGTAATCCGTACATGGAGGCACTGGTGTAAGGACAGATTAAATAGATCAGTGAAACAAAATACAGCCCAGAAATAGACTCACACAGAAACAGTTAATTGCTTTTCCATTAAGGTTCCCACTCAGTGGGGAATTCACCAGGGGAAAGGAAAGACTTTTTAACAAATGATAATGGAACAACTTGCTATTCATCCCAAAAATGTGAACTTTAGCCCCTACTTCACATCACAAATAAAAATTAATGAGACAAATCATAGACTTACCTATGAAAGCTAGAACTAGAAAACATATAGATAGAAACACAAGAGAATACCTTTATGACCTTGAGGTAGGCAAAAATTTCTTAGGGAGACCACAAAAAGCATGAATTATGAAAAAAAATTCAAAATAAACTTCTTCACTAAAATTAACGA
The DNA here is from genome assembly GCF_000696425.1 of Galeopterus variegatus. Lineage (NCBI taxonomy): Eukaryota > Metazoa > Chordata > Mammalia > Dermoptera > Cynocephalidae > Galeopterus > Galeopterus variegatus. The sequence goes on from NW_007726915.1 coordinate 508,677, forward strand.
TCTGCTTATCCAAAGACACTACCAAAAACCTCCCACTACCGAGAAAAAAACTGAATAAGTGAACCATGGTATCTTAGTCCATGTAGTGTTGCTATAAGAGATTACCTGAAACTGGGTAACTTATAAAGAAAAGAGATTTATTTGGCTCACAGTTCTGGCGGTTGGAAAGTCCAAGGGCATGAGTCTGGCAACTGCTCACCTTCTGGTGAGTGCCATGTGCTATGTCACAACATGGTGGAGATGCAGAAAAGCAAGCAGGCATAGGCAAAGAGACCAAACACAAGAGACAACCTTACTTTATAACAACCTGCTCTCATGGTAACTAATCCAGTTCTGTGAGAGGGAGAACTCACTACTAGAGACAGCATTAATCCGTTCATGAGAGCAGATCCTTCATGACCCAAATTCCTCTTAAAGGTTCCATCACCTCTTAACACTGTTACATTGGCAATTCAATCTCAACATGAATTTGGACAGGGACAAACTATATCCAAAGTATAGCACATGAACTGGGAGAAAATATTTACAATGCATATATCTGACAAAGGATTCACATTTCCTATAGATACAAAAATCTCCTATACATCAACAATAAAAAAAAAATAATAAATGGACAAAAGACCTAAACAAGAACTTTACAAAAGAAGATAAAAGAATGACCAATAAGCCCATAAAAAGAGGTTCAATATCATTAGTAATTAAGAAAATGCAATTTAAAACTGCAATGATGGCCACCTAGATGCACTTCTAAGAAGCCTTCAAATGGATATATTTTTCCATCTCAGACTTTTTCATCAAGTTTCACTCTAACTGCTAATGCCATAAAGAGAAACAAGAACCACCAAAACAAAAACTGCTTCCAAATCTTCATTAAAAAGGTGATTAGAAACCTTCCTAAAGCTTCTATGATTACAGAAGGAACTGGAAAATCTTGAGGGAAGAGGAAAAAAGAAAAGAAAAGAAAAAGCAATCTAAAAAGAACCAGCCTTAGAAATATGACGATAATAAAATTTTTTTTTATTTCTGCTTCAATAAAATGAAATAAAAATAAAACCACAATGAGATACCATTTCATACCCATCAGAATGGCTAAAGTAAAAAAGTCTGAAAATTTCAAAAGTTAGCCAGGATGTGGAGCAACTGGAATCAGTTTAATATTCCTGTGAAATTAGTTTAAATTTCTGTTCATGTCACATTCTGTTCAAAATGATTTGATTTATGTGATAAAATTGTTTCTGAAAAATGCTTATGTATGCATGCATTTATTCAACAATTGTGTATTTAGAATTCATAATGGGTGAAACAAAGTTAATACCTTCAAGGAGCGTGCAGACAAGTTTGCAAACTGAAGCCTTGTTAAGTCAGCCACTCTATAGCTAATGTTACTTGTATTTTCTTGATTCTCAGACACAGGTATTATCTTACAGCCAGTTTCAAAATAAATCTGACAACTGATTGATCTCACCAAGGAGTTTTTATTAAATCAATGGTACATTTTGTGGTTTTGAAAATGCTCTAAATAAATCTAGCTATTATATTCAAACCACCAGCTGTTCTGCCTGGAGGAAGTTATTTTCAAATGTGGAAAAAAAAAATGGTAAAGTCAATGGCTTTCTCCTTCTGATTAAAGGAAAAAAAAGTTACAGGAGGTTGTAGACCTTTACATTTTAATTAATTAATTAATTAACTAATTAATTAATTTTGGGAGGTTGGTTCTTTCTGTTTTCTTTCACACAAAGGCTAAAAACAGAGTCTTTGAATGCCAAAAAGTTGAAAAAGTGATTTGGTGAAGGGGTTAAGAGTTGGTCTGCAAAGTCAGAGAGACCTCAGTACAGATCCTTTATTTACCAGTTAGTTAAATGCAGGCTAATTGCTTACCCTTTGAGAGCCTCAGTTACCTTTTGTATAATAATGGCAGACTCAGTGGGCAGTTGTGAGGTTTAGTGAGGTTTCATTTAGAAGGTGGTCAGGACAGTGCTCACTAAATTGCATCCCTTACTATTAATTAAAATCTTCCTTCTGATTTGCATAGAGTGGTAGTGAAGGTGAACTGAGTATAGGACACGTACAGCTGAGATAGTTTGTTGACTACTTAGAGATGAGTAGCTTGTCAGAAGCATCTCAGCAGCTGAAACGGAAGGAATGAATTCCAAAGAAAAAGTTTTGCCACCTGAAATTCAAGGCTGATTAGCTAAGGAAAACTAAGAACCAGAAAGCGTGCAAATTTTACCATGATCCTAAACATTTTTTACTAATTTGCTTTTAAAAGAATAATATTTAATGGTTTAAAGTTAAATCAGTTTAGCAATTTTCAAAAGTGATTAAAAGATAATAACAGACAGTGAGAAAAGTTTGCAAATCTCCTAAGCCAGCTAAGTCTGTCTGTGACCTCTCTTCTTAAAACTCATGTCCATAACATTGAGCTGGTCAAAAGTTTAGAGGTTTGGGATTTTTATTCTTGTTTGAGAGAAGAATAAAGCCTCCTGGAATGTTAAGTTTGCATATGGAAACAGATATAGCCGCAGAAAATAAAATGAGCCCTTTCAGAATACATTAATTTTATTTTTCATGATTGTAATATATGATCCTCTAAACAATTTCTTATTTTGTCATTTTTCCGAACACCAGGAGAGAAAGTCATACAGATTTGACCAATTCAGTCTCTTTTATCCAGGTGCTTTTTATTCTGCAATGTCACAGAGGTGCATCTGAAAGTTTGCTGAACAAAACCATAAATGTGCACCTGGAAGCAAGCTATGCTAGCATGTAGTATGAGTGGCTTTGGATTTGTATGCAAAAGAGTTCTAGCTCTATTACACTACTACTGGCTCTATTCTGGCTCTATCATGGGTCTTTGATCATGCAAACAATGGCTTGATTTTTCTGAGCTTCTTCAACTTTACAATGATATATATATATACTGTACATATATCTATCCAACAGGGTTGTGAAAGGGAACATAGAGGTTTGAATTTCTCCTGAGATATAAATGACTTTCTTGAAATTAGAGAGGCCTGAAAAGAAGAACTTTATGGAGGCAGGGGACTCTATGATGGAGAGAAGAGGAAAGCTGGTGCTTCTGAGAAATGATGCCAAGAAGCAGGAACAGGGACTCTGGGAGCTTCAGTGTGTCATTACTGGCATTCATTTACCCACTCATTGAACAGCCAGAGTGTGAGGCTTTTTCATGTGCAACATGCCTTGCTAGACAGCAAACATACAAAGATAACTAAGACTTGGTCCTTTCTTGCAAGGAGCTTGTAATATACTGGGGAGAAAGACCAGTTGTCTTACAATACAATGTGATTTGTGCAATGGAAACATTGGAGGAGGAAGAGTTCTTAATTCAACTTGGATAGATTCAATGATCCTTGAAAGAAAGTGGGTGTTGCTTGGTACAGAGAGGAGGCAGTTTCAGAGAGAGGGAACAGTACATAAAAGACTAAATGTGTGAAGGAGTATGCTCAGGAAATGGCAAAGCAGGTCAGCTGACAGGGGTCAGTATGTAGAGCCTGGTGGGTGGTAAAACTGACAAGCAGGCAAAGCCCATGGCCACTCAGTCAGCTCAATCTGCAGCTCTGCTTAGAGCCAATAACTGACTCTGTGTGTGTGTGTGTGTGTGTGTGTGTGTGTGTGTGTGTGTGCGAGCACACTGAACTTTATAGCAAGAGAAAATTGAAGAAATAACCATGGAAAATATCCCTCTGCCAACATTTCCCATTCAAAGGTTTTGGGAAGCACATCAAATAAGTAATGAAGTTTTTTTTAGAAAAATGTTCCTAATTTTGAATGTAATTTGAAAGTCATTGGAACAATGGAGAATGTCAGTGCTTGCTACTGTGAGATTTTCCAGAAAAAGAAGGAATCAGAAATCATTGGTCTTGAATTTTAAGAAGTCTGAGTGGAGCTTAAGCAGAAAGTTGCTGCATTAGACTATTTGTTATTTAGCCTTTTCATTGTGTTTGATTTCATGTCTATAAGTGCTTATAAAATCATATTTTTGTTATTAGTATGATTAAGAGTGCCTCAAATCCTAAAATGCTTGCGGTGGTACCACTTTTTAATTTTTACCAATTTGATACGCAAAAATATCTTGCAGTTCTTTTAAAAATAAATCCATGAACATTCAAATCTTCTTTTGTATTTTCCAATAAAACTTTATAGCAAATGGGAAAATCGTTACTTAATTATTTCCCCGAGGGCTAGGAAAAAGGAGTTCCCATGTAGCTGCAATGGGTTCTAAGGTTTCTATTCCTTACATGGCCAATTAATGTGATAATAGTGGTTCCTGTCATTGATTCTTTAGAGACTATTTTGTTTTGGGGCAGGGTCGAGCAACTTCTGAACTAGCAATAAGGTAACATATAGGACAGGTTTGCAAATATAGTACTTTAACATACAGTAATCCCAAATTCCTGCTTGTCTCTCAAAAGATTCATTGTTTATTTTTAGTCTTTTGTGTTCATGTACATCTTTTACTATGTCACTAGTTAGATAATACAATCGTGTTATGTTTTTATAGATTGCACATCACTTTGTCATTTAAATTGTTTTTATTAGAGGACCCTAGAATTTGGAAGAGCTCATGTGACAGCTGGCATCCTGTTTAGCCCCATTTGTATTTCTGCAGTGTTTGTCAACTCAGGATTATATTGTTTCAAGTGCTTCTTGCAGAGTAAATCATTGGTGTCTTCTCGAGGCCAGGCTCCTGGTTAGGTGCTTCATGGAGATAGCCTCTCGACCTTGCAAGGTTCTTTCGTCCAGTTTTATTGTCCCATTTTATTGGAGAGGAAAAATAGATTCTTGGAGAGACTAAGAGAATAGCCCAAGATCATAAGTGATACAGTCAGGATTCAAATCCTGGTCCAACTAGTCAGCAACTTATTATTTTTTTTCTCAATGTGCCACACTGACTCCACATTTAAATACCCTAGCATAGCTGAGGCAGGATATTGTAGCATTTAAAAGACACAAATACTACCTGAGCTCAAACCTCAGTTCTGATGCATACCTGCTGTGTGACCTATGGTGAGTCATTTAACCTATTCTTTGCTTCAGTTTCTTCATCTTAGGATTTGGGGCCATTAAATGAGTTGCTGTACATAAAGCACAGTGCTTGGTAAAGAGTGAGCACTCAATAAAGAACAGCTATTTCTATTGAATGCTTTGGTGCCTGATGTTAGGTGCTCTCTTTCCAAGATGTGGAAACATAGGATCCAAACTTTCCTCAGCCCTTGACATTGAGTGGCCACTCTCTCCTTTGCGCTCCTTTCCATTTCACTGATGGGGCACGTCACTGATGGTTTACATGGCAATTATTTCTTTATAAAGTTGTCTCCCCTTGTGCACTTGGTGAGACCTTATCTTATTCATCTCAAACCCTAATGTTCACTGATTCACAGATATATCACCAAAATTTGATTGTAACGTTTTAGAACCCACAATAAACTACTAAACTTTGTAATCTGCTCTAGATGATTTTAAAAACTCAGATGTTTTTTATCTCTCCAGACTTGTTTAGTCCCAAGTATTGATGGGGGAATGAACCAGGTGACTTTTCACCATCCCTTCTGACTTTGTGAATCAACAGTAACAAAGTTATTTGCTTTGCCTTCAAAATGGTAGAAGTGTACTTCATACCAGGTCTCCAAAACATTAGTTATTACAAAGTATTTAAGCACAGGCACAGTGCAGTTGCCCTAATTTGCCTTTTTGCCTGTGGCATTTAAAAATTTATTAGTTAGTAAAAACTAATTATCTCATGATTCAGATAATTCAAATTAGACATAACCTCAACTGCAGGCTTCTGTAAAAATATGTTTCCTCTCTTAAAAATGCATGTTTTTATTTTCAATAGAAACAAAAATTTCTTAGAGAATATTTAGTAAAAATGTACTTAAATAATGATGAGGAGAAAGTAAAATAAATGAGCCTTAAAGAACACAAACATCATTTCTGCTTGACCTATGGTCACACATAGATTGCTCTTTTGCCTTCATTCAAACATTGTCAATGATAATCTCATATATCAAGTACTTTGGCAAATTTTTATCATCTCGTGTTTCTTATTACAAATTTTGGAAAAATTTCCAATGGAAATAAGGAAAAGGAAGAATGTAAAAATCACTCACAGATATAAACATTCTGGTATTTTTCTTTCTAGGCTTTAAAAATGTGTATTTCTAGAGACACTGTGGTTTATCTAGCATACCTCCCCAACTTCCTTTGTCCTTCCTATCAGAATCTCAGGAATGTTTTGGTATCCTACTCCTCCCCATGGCCATGTGTTTTTGAGGGAGGGGTTGACCCCATCATCAGCCCCAGGGGTGGATCTTGATTGGTGTAAGCCAATTATGATTGTTTCCCTTGCTACTGATTGGCTTAGGCATGTGATACAATTCTGACCAATGGGATATGAAGGGAAGTCATCTTGGTAGCTCAGGGAAAGGATTCACTTTTATAAGAGATACACACAGGAAGAGAGGGCCACTTTCTTTCTTTGAACATTTTCAAGTCTGTGTGTGGCCTGCAAGGGTAGTTTGCATTTGTGGCCATGAGGGGTGTTAGGCTAGCTTGAGAGGAAAGTGTTTACACCAAGGATGGCAGAGCAGAAAGCTAGAGATAACTTGGATCCTTGATGCCATCATTGGGTTGCCAAATTAACCAATCGTGGGGCTGCTTATTTCTCCTCTTATGGTTCAGTGAGATAAATTACTTTATTATTTAAGCCAGTGGTTTTCAAACTTCATGTCAGTACTCTGGAGAGCCACAGGCCGGAGTCACAGACTTTCCAAGGGGTAAATGGGTATGGATGGTTTAAAGAACTCAATTTCCAGATCCTCAACTTCTCTAAAGACTCTTTCCTAAAATGGATTGTCCTTTGGAACACACATGGTATGAAGATGATGTGGCTGTTCTCCTTTCCCAACTGTCTTATAACCACCTGTTTTCCACTTTTCAGAGGGGAGAGCTACCACTTACCCATCCCAAATTTAACTAAGGTTCATTGCCCAAGGTGTAAAATAACTTCAAGAAACTTCCTTTAATTGAAACATCAAAACCAATCCCCCATTTACTGAATTAACAATAGTATTTCCAATAAATTTTTGTTTTTATGTTTAATAATTATTAATAATAATTTGTAGTAATTTACAACTTTATGGCATTTTGACTAATTCTGTAGTAATATCATAACTCAAGTAAAAGATATTTTGATTACTTAGGACTTTATAATGCCAGGTCATTAATTTTTAAATGTTAAATTTTTCACTATATTTTTGTTGCACAGAAGTATGATAGATCAGTAAAGGATTTTCAAGCATAAGCATAACATTCTTCATTAGATTACCTGTAAGGGAGATATAATGAAAGTACAAGTTCAGGGAAGAAAAAGAATAACTGTTAAAGAAGATCTTTTTAATTTCATTTTAAAACACGTGGCAGTGAGCATAAAATTGTAACGGTACTCAATTTTCATTGCTTAATTCAAAATTTGGTTTTAAAAATTAAAAAAAAATCAAGGTTTATTATTTTCCAAGTATTATATACTTTGTAAATATTTAAATTATGATACAAATTTTAGATGTGATCTTTAAAAAGTGAGACAATAACATAGTTTTCAAATTGTAATATGCAATACACTAGCTAAAAAATTTTCAAGTTCACTGTATAAACTATTTTGAATTGAGTTCTCTTGATGCCCAAAGCTACTATCTATCTATCTATCTATCTACCAACATTACATGTATTTAATTTAATATGTTTTAAAATCAGGTGGTCCTGGCGACCCCCTCTGCAGTTGCTTAAGCTCCATCTCATCTGCTTTACCTGCGGTCATTGCTGCTTCATCCACTTTCTAGCTTCCAACATTTGTTGACTTCTCTAGTTGGTTGTAATTTCTTTGCCATTCGCTTTGTCTTTTTGGATTTATACCATAAAAAAAAGTTTTACTGTAATTTGAGTTGGATTTCAGGTTGGAACAAAGAAAAGTGAATTGTTCTGTGTTCCATGTTTCTATCCAGAGGCTGACAATCTCTTTTCTAACATTTTTAACTTAATCATACAATGATAACATTTTCCCATATTGCTAAGTTATTACACATTTTAAAGGCTACATTGTATATCACTCTACGGGATCTTATTTGTGCAATTTCTGATGGCTGGTCCAATCCGTAGAGATTTCTATATGTTCCTCAGGTTCTTTTATCCTTTATTTTTACCACATTAAACAAAGCAGACCTGCTCCTCTTCCCTTCCTTCCACATAAATCAGCCTTGTTATATCACTGACAAGATCACATAAAAGATAGGAATGCAATAAAGACAGAAATATGTAGGTTTTCTTATTTTGGCTTTTTTGCTTTGGATGTCATGTCCTACACTTCTGTGTAGTTAGAGGTATCACAATGCTGCTCCCCAGCTGCCCTCAGCTCTCCCAAGGTGAAAGCTGGTAAAATCCAGAAGGCAATGAAGGACCAAAGGAAAACATGAACACAAAGGACATATAATGTTTAACAAAAGAACCTCTCATAACAAGTAGACCCTTTATCCAGGTGAGAAGAAATAATAAAAGCTCCTTATCAGTCTAGTTGATCTGGAGTGGGAAGAATGAATGCAGTCTTTGAAACAGCTTAATAAGGCAGAATAGACTTGGTGGGAACATTTTAGACATAGCTTACATTCTACTCTTAACCTTTCAGGACACAGTCACTGCCCTTCTGTCAATTACTGCCATCTCTTCATTGACAAGCCTGATGGGTTATAAGTACAAAAATCTTCCAGACACATGGCAGAGAAAAAAAAAAAATAGACCTCTAACACTGGTGTGGTGCTACTGGTGGCAGGAACTTAAGGTCACAAAGGGAGAAACCATCGTAGGGAAAGAGCAAGGCTGAGAACTGCTTTCTATCAAACAAATTTGTCAGTGTATCTATTCTTGTAAAGAGCATATTTAAAGATGTTTCTCTTTCTTTTCTAAGAATATTTTAAATGTGTCTTCATGGAAGCTAAGAGAGTTTGATTTCTTCTACCTTTCTCTATTTCTGTATCTTCTTTTAAGATAAATATTCCGATAGATTCCCACCTGAACCTGATCCTAATTCCAGAAACACAAAGACTGAATTCTTTGTGTTCACTACATTTATTCTGTCTTTCTATGAGCCGAGGCTGTAAATCCCACAGCAAAGCATGCATAAACACAAACTAGACGGGATTAAACCACACTATTTAGTTAATCTCAGTTTACAAAACCCCTTCTTTCTTTGTCTGAAAGGCTGCCACAGAAATTTAGCAAATGCAATTTGCAAACCAAACGTGAAAACTTTCTGCACTATGGATAGAGAGAGGGTAAAAAATAACTACTCGGTTTCATATGCCTTCTCTCTTTGAGAAACCCCAGGGATATTTTCCAGGGTAAAGGATCTCTACAGATAATGCTTCACATCATCACCATGGGGGAGAAGACTACAACAGTGTTCCCTTCCCAAATGTAAGCAGCACAACCTCCAAGAGCCTTGACGTGTGCAGTTAAAGCTTCCAAGCGGGGGGCCTCTCCCTGACCTCCACGCTCCACTCACTCCTCTCTCCCCATGTTTAAGAGGTTTGTGGTTTTGGATCCAGTGACAATAATACTGGTAGGACTATAACCAAAGTACTTTGAGTTCTAGGAGGAGGAACAAAGGATGGTTTTCTATAGTATGTTCTCATAACTGGACATCCATTAAATAATTGGTGTGCAGCTGGGAATAAAAATGGCTTAACAGAGAAAAGTTCTTATAACAGCTGTGGGAACAAAGCCCACAAAGGACTTGAGGGATGCTCTTAGAATCACCTGATGTCATGAGCACCTGCTTTATAGGAAAACCACTGTGACAGAAGTGTCCATGCATGCATGTGGAGTGACAAACGTTCCATTTCAGTTCTGAATTTAGATGAAAGATGCTCTAGTCAATTTTTTATTCTTGAAATCCTCAGGCTCTGCAGATTACCCTTTGAATGTCCCAAAAGATCGTGTTTGCTTTGGTCGAAGATCAGATACACACCCTAGTGTTCATATGCTCTGCCTTCCCAAGTTGAAACAATGTGAGGATGCTTTTAGAGTCCAAATGCTGTTAGACTCAGGCAGTTGTCAAGTGCTAGTGTTATAAATTACAGAATTTTGTTTATCACAGAACCAAACTTTATCTCAGTGAAAATAGTGACTCCGTGGGTATGTATTATGTGAAGTTAATCTGCTGTAAACCAAAGAGAAGCTAAAACTAGCAAAGTGTAGTGATGGTGGCAGTGGCAGTGGCAGAAGGGGGATGCATGTGGCTGGTATAAGTAGGAAAGATAACCACATCGGGTGTTAGGCTGGCCTTAGTGTTTATGTACTTCGCATCCAGAGAACAGCACTGTGATTTTAAAATACAAAGTCAGAAGTTTTAAAAAAAACAAAACACCACGTTTTAGTCTCTAGAATTTATACTTAGTTATGAGTTCACTGCTAAGCAGCATTACTTTTTAGTGTTTAAGTCTCCATCCTGGTCTAACATGCATTTATAAATAAAGGCTGACTCATCATTGGCCTACCCTGATTTTTCTGACTAGGAGTAGTTCTCTTTACTGAGACGGTGGTTTTTAAATAATGCCATGACCATGTATTCTCGAAGCATTTAGAGTAGGGAGTGTTTAGACAGATATTGTGGAGATCCGTCTGCTAACATGGTTTTGAATGCAAACACAAGTAACAATCCAAAATGGACTGCCTGCCAATATCATATTCCATAAGAAATCTTGGCATCGTTAACAAATGATATGTTTATTGATTCAATCTCCTTGGTAACTACTTGGTCCACGGACAAATGCTTCTTCATATCTGGGACAGCCATGACAGTGCTGTAAAAGTTTTAATTATTGGTCATTGATTTTAAATAATGAAGGTTACATTTGAAATTTGTTTCTACTAACTAAAGGAAAATTCTAATGTGAAAAATTTGACACCAATTTTATTCTAAATCACTTTTGGACAGATTGCTTTTCTTAGATAAAAGAAAGGTGTGAAAGTTGGCAGTTATAAGAAATGCAGTCTTTCGATTGTACGTCCTGCGTGCTGCCTGTTCTATCCAACATATGGGAAAATTGCCTTTCCAAGAACTGACAGCATTTTCGCAGATGTCCTTCCCTGGGATTGGTCCTGATTCTATCAGTTACACAATGGACCCAGGAAATTATAGAATAAGCCCACTGTCCTGTTTTTGTGGAAATGATATTTCACAGAGGCCTCTAGCTCTCTCCATTTCTCTCTCTCTTCAGGCACTTGACACTGATACATCTTTGGTTTTTCACAATAGTTTATATCTTGGTCTCTCTCTTACTCCTTTTCTTCTTTCCTCCCCTTCTTCTATAGTATTTTTTCTTATGTTCTTTCTTTACTTTTATTTTTCCCCTAAATTGTCTGTTTCTTCATTTTTGTTTGTATTTCTTACATGACTTGATTACTCCTTTTTGGTCTCCTATAGTTCAAACCCAGTTTAGAGTTTTCAAGTTCTGTATTAAATTACGTGGAATGTACCTGTGGAAACTTATGTCTGCTCAATGGAATCTTAACCTACTGCATTAAATTGTAATTATTATGACTGCTCCACATCCCCCTCTACGTTCCATTTTATGTCCTGTAGGAACAGTCTTACTTGTTTTTATGTTTGTCTTTGTGTTCTTCGGAGTCCAACACAGAGAAGATGCCTTATAAATATTTGTTAAATTCAGAGGGTGAAAATAATAAATTAACGTTGTTTAAGTATTTTGATAGCCACAGAAATGAACTAACCTAAACTCCTCTGTAGCCTTGATATATAACACAGTGTCTGGCATATAGTATTGGCCCAGTAGAGATCTGTTTAATAATAATAAAGTTCTGATTAATAAAATAATCAAAGACCGATGTTATACCTAAAGCCTGTTTTAATACATTGTTGCCAACATAAACATATTTTCTGTCTTTCTTAGGTTAATGTACCCATATTCTGGAGTAAATTGTTTTAATTGCAAAGAGAATTCTGGACCCAATGGGCCAGTCAGAGTCTCACAAGGCTAAGTCTTGCATGTGCCTCACCCGTATTTTAAGTCACCATCTCTCCAGACTACCTATCTGCATTTATTTCTTTTTATTTTATTTTATTATTTAAAAAAATATTTCAGAATTATTTATTTATTTATTATTTTAATTTCAACTTCTCAATATACATTGTAGTTGATTTTCTATCTGCATTTATTTCTTTTTTTCCTTTAGCTGAGACCACAAAAAGCTTTGGCTTGCAGAAAATATACATTTCTAAGGAAACCAAACCAAAAGCAGTAAAAAAAGGAAGTGCTGAACATAAAACATTTTTTGGCTGCCAAATTTCAACCTATTACCCGATCTCCTTTAGTTTCGTGTTGATTTCTTTAATTCAATCTCAACACATAGACAAGGACTTTTTAAATTAAAAAAGTATTAAAAATATAGTATACTATGTTTTTTGATTTAAAGCACATACTTATATACAAACTTGCAGGATTTGGAAAATTAACATTAGTGAATGAGGTTTGTATTTTAATGTGATTTTTCTGGAAGCTTCATCTTTACTGGGTTAAAGGTGTCTGTTGTAAATTTATACTGTTCATCAACCGATGATGACATTATTCACTTATAGAATTAGGGTGATTTTTTCCCTCCTATATGAAGTATAAGGAAAGCGTGGTGGGATACAGTTAATGGGAAGTAACAAATGGTTACATCAGCAGTTGTGTAAAGGATGCTGCCTGCTCTTCAACAAGCATATGAGTTTCTGGGAAATAAAGCAGTAGTTCTGACAACTGGTTGTGTATGACCAAGTAATCATGGCAGATAACTTGTGGGGAAGCATGATCCCAGCACCACTTTCTGGACCTGAGACCTGTGTAGCTGCACAGGGCCCTGAGCTTAGAAGGACCCCATGCTTGGTTTAATGCTTTGCTGTTGCTGTCTTGACATTGCCAATAATAATTGAACAAGGGGTTCCACATTTTCATTTTGTAGTGAGCCCTGAAAATTACCTAGCTGATGCTGCATGGGACTTACCCTTGATAACCATCTTTAAAGTGGGGAGAGACTACTTGGACTTTCCCTAACCATTTCAGGAGTGCAAGAGATATTCAAAAAGGGTGAGCAATTACTAAAGGTGTACCCTTACATCTCAGACCTTCCAAACATTCCAGGAGTCTGTTTTATTAATTCAGACTACCCTGCTCACTACTGGTTGAGTGTAATCCATTCCTTGGGCAGTGGAATGCAATTTGTATTATGATACATAAAGTTACCTCAAAACCAACTTGTCCTAGTGTATCTCAAAAACCTTGAAATACTGGTACGTATTTCTATTAGCTCAGCAATTCGACTTCTAGGACAGAGGGTGAAAAGCTAAATGTACAAGCATTCTCACTACAATGTTATTTATAATAGTAAAAAACTGGAAATAATCTAAATGTCCATCTATACAAGGTTAGTTAAATAAATTATTCTCTATTCGATAGCACATCAGGCAGCCATTAAAATGACATTGTAGATATGCACTATTAAATATTAAAAATGATATTAAAATATATTATGTATAGTATGATCTATATTTAAAAGTCTATGTGCATACAAAAATTTGCAAGCTGTCTGACACAATATAATTATCTCTAGGTGGCAGGATAATGGATAATTTTTTTAGCATATCAATATGTTCTAAGCTTTCTAGAATGAGCTTGTAGAGCAATGACATTAGTTAAGAACAACCAAGCAAGCAAGCAAGCAAAAAACAGTCAACCATTGCCAAACTTTGTTTCCATGCTCAAGAAAACCCTATTATGGCTTTTCATTATTTTCCTTTGTGAACTATAGACATTGAAGAAATAACCATGTTTTAAAGAGAAAGTTTCAGTGGTACATTCTTTTCTTCCCGTTACAGATATTATAAACATTTTCATTTTCTTCTAGCTAGTCAACTGTAATTTACTGTCTTTGGCCTTCCACTGAAACTTTACCAGAAACTGTGGCAGGTGCAAAATGCATCCTCAGCTGTTAATGCCTTTAGGTGTGAGAGAAGTGGCAAAGCCCCCATCTGTGAGCTGCATTGCTTGCCAGTTTGATAAAAGCATTCTGAACATGATTCTCAATAGTTACACTATGATTTTCTCGCACAACCATGAAGGAAGAGAAGATATTGTATATAATAGAAGGCCTATGTATTGTGTTTCGATTTCTCCTATCACCACAGACTGTCCTGATGGATGAGTCTACTTAGCTCTGATTCTCACTTTAGAGGGCAGTGACAAGGTTGAAAACTTATAAAATCACCCTGTCTGTACTTATTCTGTAGGTCAATCACAGCTTAATATGAAAGACTGGCAAGAGACCAAACTTGTCTTGTGGTGGCCAAATTTCATTTCCTTGTGTGTTGATGGAGGTGAATTATAGTTCTTTGTGTCTATCTGAAATTTCTGCCAACATTGTGAAGTACTACGAGTATGTACTAACACACAAAATCATATATCACAGCTTTGCCTACAGCAATAGCAACACCTGTTGAACCAGGGATTAATTAGCACGTTGGGCAGGGTCAGTTGCCTAAACCTGTTGGCTTTTTGACAAAATCTTTACGATATCTGGATTTGTTCATGTTTGTTATACAATATTTATATCTAGGATCTGTGCCCTTGTCATTCAGCCTATCTAGCTCTTTTTAAAATTAATTAGAGGTGTGTGAGAAGGTTTTGTAAATATATATTATTTTTAAGTGAATAATGAAACTCTTTTATTGTTGCAATCAGCAATGTATTTTAATGCTATTGTATTTGGACCCCAGTTTAAATTTGGACAGATGTACAAGTTTGAAATAAGTGCATTTATATATAGAGAGGATGGAATAGGAAAAATCAATCACTTTTTATTTTCTTGATCTCCAAGGAAGGATACAAAAATTAAAAAAATAAAATAAAAAGTACTTTTTAAAGATAGAGAGCATGGTATTTTATAGATGATGGTCCATTAAGGAAATTGTGTGAATTTAACATCATTTTGATTTTAATTGTAGTCAATTAAATTGTGTTTTGATTTGGAAAACATCTACACTCTTTCCTTTAGTGTAACAAAGTATAAATTGAAGCAGTGTTGTTTAGTCCTGTGACATTGTCTCTATTTGTTCCTGGTAAGAGGAGTTGAAGAAAAAGTTGTGCTGGAAGATGGCAGTTTTGGAGAACATCTGGACGGTATGGTGGGAGAGGCAAGAGATGATGGCAGAAACCTCAGACACATACACAGCCAATAGACTCAAATATGCCTGCATGTATGAGTGCACACGCACACACGCGCACACACACGCACACAGAAATAGAGCTTTCCATTCAAACACTTTGTTGCCAGCTTATAGGTGTGTCTCCTCATAAATCCTGTCTTAGTAATAATGCCCACCGTTATTTCTTTTAGGATTTGTTTCTGTTTAGAACTCTGCCTTTTAAGACCTGCAGCCTAACTTAGAAATGCCATTCTTCTGGTTGTTCCTTGTTAGCTTGGCCAAAGTCATTTTCCAGTATTTACATTTAGTCCTGATTGCTTGACATAATAACCTAGCCTTCTTTTGAGTTATTGCTTTCGTAGGCTTGCTCTAGGTCACTGTGTCTTAAATTTTTTTTTTTTTATTTTTTTTTATTTTTAATTTTTTATTTTGTCAATATACAATGTATATGATTATTATGGCCCACCACCGACAAATGTTTAGAGTTATAATTATTTGTCATAAAAAAGATTGCATACAATGTTCAGTGATATTGTAGGTCTCTCACTATCAAAAAATGTTTAGAGTTATAATTATTTGTCATAAAAAAGATTGCATACAATGTTCAGTGATATTGTAGGTCTCTCACTATCAAAAAATGTAGAAAAACAAAAAATTCAAAGATAATATGACAACATAGCTTAAGAGTCTCATGTTGAGAAAAGTTGACATTTTCGCGCAAGAATGTCCTTTCCGTTTGTTTGTTGTAACAACTACAAAAAAAGTATAGTTGTTATATCTTCTTCCCCATCCCACACCCCCCGGGTTTTTTTTTTGTGTGTGTGTATGTGTGTGTGTGTTTGTGGGTAAATTAATTTGTTTATTATTATTATTTTTTTTTTTAGCTCCCACCAATAAGTGAGAACATGTGGTATTTCTTTTTCTCTGCCTGACTCGTTTCACTCAATATTATTCTCTCAAGGTCCATCCATGTTGTTGCAAATGGCAGT
>NW_007726916.1:0-1791 GCF_000696425.1 Galeopterus variegatus
GTGTGTGTGTGTGTGTGTGTGTGTGTGTGTGTGTGTGTGTGTGTGAGAGAGAGAGAGAGTGGGTGTGAGGGTGTGTGTGTGAGTGTGTGCGGGTGTGTGTGTGTGTGAGAGAGAAAGAGTGGGTGTGTGGGTGTGAGGGTGTGTGTGTGAGTGTGCGGGTGTGTGTGTGTGCGTGTGACAGAGAAAGTGGGTGTGTGGGTGTGAGGGGCTGTTTGTGAGTGTGTGTGTGTGTGTGTGTGAGAGAGTGGGTTGAGGGTGTGTGTGAGTGTGTACGGGTGTGTGTGTGTGTGAGAGAGAGAGGGTGGGTGTGTGGGTGTGAGGGGCTGTGTGTGAGTGTGTGTGAGAGAGAGAGAGTGGGTGTGTGGGTGTGAGGGGCTGTGTGTGAGTGTGTGTGTGTGTGCGGTGGTGTGTGTGTGAGAGAGAGAAAGTGGGTGTGTGGGTGTGAGGGGGTGTGTGTGAGTGTGTGTGTGTGAGTGTGTGTGTGTGTGTGCGTGCGTGTGTGCATGCGTGGGGTGTCGGGCCCGCGGGAGGAGGATCTGACAGGGACTGCCTGTGAGTGAAAGTGCACACATGTAGGCTGATGCGAGTGAGTATGCGTACGTGTATTTGCGACTGTGCATGTGTGTGTGTGCATGCACGAGTACATGTCAGAGACACTGCGGGTGAATGTATAAGAGTTTGTGTGCCCAGGCAGAGGTTTGGACGCAAATGTGCAAGTGTGAGGAAGTACATGGGTGTGAGCATGTCTACGTGTGAGCATGAGTTTTGCATATACACAGCCAGTGTGTGTGGTGCAAATGAATGTGTGTGGGCCTGCAGGAGTTTGGGCGTATGAGTGTGTGATCAAGGATGTGTGTAAGTCTGAACATCATGTCGATTTTAAGAATAATATTACCCAAAGTGTATTTCCAATGGCCTACATGTCCCTACGCAGTCTGTCCCTCCCCCATTTCCTCTCCGACCTCATCTTGTACCTCTCTCCCCTCCATTCTCTCTCCTCCAGCCACACTGGGCTCCTTGATGCTCTTTGAACACAGCAGCTCACACCTGCCTCAGGACCTTTGCACTTGCTGTTCTCTGCCTTGCAACGCTCTTCCTCTAGAAATCCACATGGCTCCCTCCCTTGCCTTTCCCTGGCTCTCCTCAAATGTCATCTTCTCAGAGTCTCCTGCTGCAATCACCACTGTCACCCTCCAGAATTCCCAATCCTCCTTCCCTGGGGTGTGGCAGGTGGACAGACCAGAAGGAAGAAGCGGAGGTGGGGGAGGTGACCAAAGGTGGACAGTGAGTTGGTAACTGTAGAAAATTTCACTTGCTTGACAAGATACTCCAGACCACATAAAAGTCTTTCTTCTCAAATTTTGGAAGCAAAGTTTTTTAGAATGTTTGACTGGAGGGGAGTTTAGAAATTATTTAGATTCATGCTTCTTTACTGATTTGTGGTCATGAACTAGCATTAATCCTCTTTGGGTAACAAGTGACAAAAATATAAAACCTCAGCCTGGCTTAAGCCAAAAAGTATATTTTTTGGCTCACATAACTGTAATAACCAGAGGCAGAACCAGCTTCAATCTTGGCTGGATCCAATGATGTAAACGTTGTCATCAGGACTGGTCCCTCTCCATCTGTCAGCTCTGTTCTCCTTTGTGCTGGCTTCAGACTTACAGAGGCCTTCTTTGCATGGTGGCCTCGAATGGCTTTGGGCTTTCATTCAATTAGCTTAGCAACCATAGCTCATTCCACCGCAGCAAGAATTCTGGATGACACGCGCTGGCCTGGCTGTCACTGCTC
>NW_007726916.1:2325-6031 GCF_000696425.1 Galeopterus variegatus
TAGCTCATTCCACCGCAGCAAGAATTCTGGATGACACGCGCTGGCCTGGCTGTCACTGCTCACTCCACAACAATGGCTTGAGGCACAAGGTGTAGTGGGCATCTGACATTTTTGCCATGCAGCATGCCTTCACCAGATAACGTAAGCCTGATTTTCCTCCAGGAAGCCACCTTCTCCCCCACTGGCAGTCCTCAAGCCAATCAGGCAACCAGTGCCCCTGGCCACCACGGTCAGTTCAGGGGGATCACATGACTTCAGCCAAGGCAGACCAGCCATTCCGAGCGAATCCATGGCTTTCGTTTGAGCAACTCGCAAAGATGTCAGCTTCTCTCTCCCTCTGGACTCAGTGTTGTAAGAGTGTCAGGCTGAAGGTCATTAGCCATGTTGACATCCCAGATGGAAATCCCATCTAAGAATCAACCCAGGGGAGGCAGCCTTGAGAAATGAGGTCATCTGAGCACTTGTGACAAGCTGGGCCTGAAGCCTTCCCACCCTCCTGGGCTTTTGGTTATAAAACCCAATGTGTTCCTAGAGGGGTAGGGAGTTAGTGTTGATGGGCACAGACACTGGGGATGATGAAACTATTCTGAAAACGGAGAGTGGTGATGGTTGCACAACAGTGTAAATGTACTTAATACCACTGAATTGCACACTTAAAAATGGAAAATTCTGTTATGTGTATTTTACCGAACAATTAAAAAATACAAAAAAATCCCAATAAATTTCTTAAGTCAGTTTGAATTGCATTTTTACTCACAACCGTAAGTCCATGGTGACACTAGTGACAAACCCTCAGTGTATCGAAATGTATCTGTCTTGTGTCCCATCCCTTTGTGGGGTCCACTGGCAACTAAGGTTTTGGCGGGCATCATTGTGCTTCTCTCTTCTGGGTAACACCTTTGTGTATTTACAGGTGTATTGTGGTAAGAGTGTTCAAAATCCAAAAGTGTGGTATCAGTAGTGGGCCCAGGCACACGGGAGAGCGGAGGCTTTCCCGCAAATCCACAAATACAGTCGTCCCTCAGTGTCTGCAGGGCATTGTTTCTAGGACCTCCCACAGATACCAAAATCCACAGATTTATGTAAGTACCTTCTACAAAATGGCACATATTTGCATCTAACCTACACACACTACATACTTTAAATTATCTCTAGATTACTTGTAATCCCTATTACAATGTAAATGTTATGTAAATAGTTGTTATACTCTATTGTTTCAGGAATAACAAAAAAAATAAGTTTGAACATGATCAGTACAGGCACTATATTTTTTTCCAAATATTTTTGGTCAGTGGTTGGTGGAACCCACAAATGCGAAATCCCTGGATACAGAGGGCCAAGTTGTAGTCTCATTCAACAGACAAGCCCCTCCTGAGACCTTGCCTGTGTCTGGCAGTGGCGAGGCCCCTGGCCTGGGCCCCTAGGGATTTCTCATCCCCTAGGAGAGTTCTGTCCTCCCCCTACAAGGAGTGTGACAGGGCCAGCCAGGCAGGTGCCACCCACCCAGCCACTTTGCTGTGCCTTAAGCACTTCCCCAACCGGATTTTTATCCCTCTGGGCAATTACATGTGATTTTCTGGTGACAGGTGCTGTCAGATTCTGTGGCCCTGGCGGGGCAGGCAGTGAGGCTCCCCTCCCTCCTCACCTTGTCTGGCTCCCTCCCTCCGCCTCCTGATCTCCAAATGGTTATTGAAGCAGTAAGCAGCATTTCTGGTCCGGCTGCAGCCTTTCTGATGGGTTGCTGATGCCATTCTAAACAGCGGACTCCCCTCCTCCCTTCAGGGGTTGGCATAGATCTGTCCCAGACACCCCCCTCTCCAATTACTAAAGATCCAGGTCATCATCTGCTCATTCATTCCTTCTCTCACTCGTTCATTCATTTATTCGTAGCAGCCCCTGCAGCCTCTCTGACCTCAATTCCTACCCCTTTTGCTTTGACCTGGGCTCTGTCATGCTCATTCCTTCCTGCCCCTCCCCAGGCCCCCTGGCCTTTGCACTAGCTGTTCTCCCTGCCTGGAGCCCCTTCCCTCAGAGCTTCCCACAGTTGGCTTCTTCCCGTCCTTCAGCTCTAGGTCAGACATCACCATCTGGGAGAAACCTTCCTTGACCACTGTGTCTAAGATGGACTTCATCCCTCGGACATTTTCTGCATCTTCACTCTGCTTATCTCCTTCATGCATCAGCATTATCTGGTTTCTTTCTTGTCGATTTCCTGATGTGCTAGTTTATAATCTGTGCACCTCAATCAGAGGAAACAGGGTAAGAGGGGATCTGATTACTTTCATGTTTCCAGAGACCAGAACCTCATCCAGCCCCAAGTCGGCACTCAGCAAATAACTGTTGAGCATCTTCAGGTGGGTGTCCCCAGAAGGAGGCCCCAAGACAGGGATTCAAGTGCAAGAAGTTTATTTGAAAGGTGTGGGAAACACCAGTTGAAGAGGGGGAAGTGGCATGGGGAAGGCAGGCAGCCCCTGCAGGGTGACATCAAGCAAGTAACCACTGTGGGAAGCTGGAGCCTAATCGCACTGGGACACTCTGGGTGACTGTGTAGCTGGGTGATGTGTTGGCTTGGAGTTTCCCCATCCAGGGAGTGAGGGAGCTGGAGTATTTATTCCTACACTCCCTCCAGTCCCTGGTGAGGGTTGCTCCAGGGAAGGGAGGCAACATTCATTCCCTGATACTTCCTACCTGTCACATGTGTGACAGAACTCATCTCTGAGGCCCTGAAAGCCCACAGGCAAAGAGATGTAGAGACTGGCAGCTGGAAGTGGGGTGCATTGGAGTAAAGACCAAGGGGACTCAGGCAGGGGCTGACAGTGTCTGCTAGGCAAAAAAACAAATGAATGAACACAGCAGTCATTCATTAATTCCATGAGCCTGGGTACCTACAACATATAAAGCATTGGCCACAGAGTGATGATTAGACAGGCACGGTTCTTGGCCTGAGAAGGGGAGTGGGGCAGACAAGCAAGACGCAGACCATCCCAAACTTACTTGCCTCATTTCTGTGGTACAGACTCCAAGAGGAACATGGAGCCCTGAGGGTCTGCACAGCAGAGATCTGAGGCTGGGGCGGGGGTGGGATGGAGGGGTCTCCCTGAGAAGGCCACACGGAACCTGAGCCCTGCTGTGACTTGGAGCAACAGCGTTCCAGACAGAAGGAAGAGCATTGCGAAAGCTCTGAGGAGAGCGGAGAGATTTGAATGGAGAATCGCTTCATTTGATACACGTTTGTGCAGACTTCTGTAACACATCAGAAAACAAATTCTTAGCTCTCCACTCCCAGATTTGCTTTTCCCAAAAAAGTTTTCCCCACCCTGGTCGATGGTCCTTGCACTGTCCCCACCTACTCGAATGTCACCTTGTCAGAGAAGACCCCTCTGACTGCCCAGTATGAACACGAAGGGACATCCCTCTACCACCACCCTCCATGTCCCCACCTGCTGTTTCATCATCACACTGTCACCACCCAACCAATAGTCTGTGCTGTGTTTACCGTCTGCCTCACTGAAATGTATGATCCTTGAAGGTTGCTGTTCCCTGTGACATCCCATGTGGGACGTAGTTAGTGCGCAGTAAATATCTGTTTGAATAAATGAACGCATGAACGGCGACGTGAATGAACAAATGATTCTGTGTCCACTGTCAGACTGAGGACTAGGACAGTGTGTGATTCTACAGCTTGGACCCCAGGCGTTCAAGGCCC
>NW_007726916.1:7614-13508 GCF_000696425.1 Galeopterus variegatus
CGCTCACTGGCTGAGCGAGGAGCAGGGGCAGCACCAAGGGTTGCGATCCCGTTGCCGGTCCTGGTCCGGTACGGGCACGACACTGAGGGTTGCGATCCGTTGCTGGTCACGAAAAAAAGACAAAAAAGACAAAAAAAAAAACGGTTCCATGCAAAATGCCAATGGCAGCCTCCAGTGAGAAACCTCTTGATGGTTATAGGTGGCTAATACTGAATAATGCACAAATCCATGTCGTTGGGCCTATGTAGACCACAGGAGTCTGAAAATAAATCCACACCGGGGGACACCACGGCCGACCTCCCATGAGGTGCCCCCTCCAGCCTCAGATGCCTTGGGTAGGTTTGTGTCACGTAGAGTCTGGCAAAGTGAGGGCACCCTAACAATCTGTCTATTGAATATTAATTAGGCTTAATTTCTTATTTATTAGACAAAAATAAGTGTAAATAGAATTTCTAATGTTTTCTTCCCATGCGCCAATGGACTGTCTTGTGCACCCCAGTTTGGGGGCCACAGATCTAGTACAGATGTTATTGATCACAGCAGTTAAGTGTATGACCTCTAGTGTTGGACGGGACTGAACTTGACCTCCAGCTCTGCCACTTATTTGTTGAATGACCTTGGGCAATCACCTCTCTGTGTAGTACCTCGTTCATAAGGTTGTTGAGCAAATTAAATGAGATAAATGAGACAGTCCATGGCAAGCACTCAGGAACAGGGCCTCGGAAACGCTGCATCTGAAAATAACAGTGAGGGTGCCTTTGGCTGCAAGTACCAGAGCACCAACCAGCAGTGGACTAAGAACTCAAGACACAGATACAACAATCACAGTAACACACTGAACTTTCGAAAGGAGAGAACAGAACTGAGGTTATACCAGAAGTGAGAAAGGGAGAGGGGGGAGAGGGAGAAGGGAGGAATTGGTAAAGGGACATGAAAAATGATTACGGAGTATAATGTTGAATATACTAATTATCCTGATTTGATCATCATGTACTGCACACAGGTATTGATGTTCAACTCTGTACCCCACAGACATATACAATCAACTATGTTACAAGTGAAAAAAAAAAAAGAACTGAAGACATAGAATTAAAAGATAATACAAATCTTTCCATGAAATTTTTGAGGTACCCTCATATAATTATATTATTTAACAAGATTTTTAGAGCAGCTGTTTCCAACTAGGGGAGATTTTGCCCACTAGGAAACATTTGACAATGTCTGGAGACATTTTTTGTTATTGCTATGACTAGGCTGTGGGTGCTACTAGCATCTAGTGGGTGAAGGCCAGGCATGCTTCTAACCATTACACAATGCACAGGACAGCTCCCCACAACAAAGAATTGTCTGTTCCAAATTGTCAACAATACTGAGGCTGAGAAATGCTGGTCTAAATGGAAGTAGCTTCAGGGTTGGTTCAGCAGTTCAGCAGTGCCTAGACTCTGTGTGCCTCTGTGATTTTCTTGGAGTTCCCCTCCTGATTGCAATAGGGTTGCCGTGGCACCAAGCATCACACTCATCATTCCAAGGAGAATAACTATCTCTCTCTCTCTCTCTCTCTCTCTCTTTTTCTCTCTCTCTCTATCTCTCTCTCTCACACACACACACACACCTACCTCCTTCTACCCCTCCCCTCCCTCTTTCTCTCTTTCTCAGAGGAAAATATGGCCAGTGACACACACTGGGTCACATATTCACCCCTAGTCCAATCACTGCACAAAGGAGACTGAGTTGCTGTGATTAGCTTGGATCAATGACTCATCTTGTGGGGCTGGACCCAGTCCATTGGAACAAACCCAGGGTCATATAAGCAAAGAAGAAGAGGAAATGGCTGTTGGGTGGTCAACTCACCCAACAGGGTCTGTCCTTGACAGTGATTTTATTTTCCTGTTCTTATTACTCCTACCACCAAAGCCAATCAATCAAGTAAAAAATGCCTTGCTCTTTATTCCCGTTCTTCCCACCCAGAACTCCACCTTTGCTGACTTAACCCCACTTCTTCAGATTGCAAGAGAAAGGAGGGGAACCCCTTTCTACTGTCCTCCATCAGACTGGATTCTAGGTGTGTCTTTGAACCCAGCTCAACCAGCTTCTTCCCTTCCAGTGTCCCTTCCAAAAAACCAGGCCCCCCTCCTTCCTGCCAGAAGTCTCTAGTCAGCTCTGCAGACCTAAGCTGCTGGTAGCAGTGGCGCAAACATCCAAGTTCACTAAAAAGGCCTGACCCCAGAAGGCAGGTGGGAGTTAAGCAGCCTGAGCTGGTCTGCAAATGCCAGACAGCTGTGCACATCTTTGGGGCGGGGACACAAAACAGATACTTAATGTATCTGGTTAGAAATGAGGATTTTCTGGTTTGGTTATGCCTGTCATTTCAAATGTGTCTGTTCTAATATTTACAGCTTTTATGCACCTGACCTTGTCAGTTTCACCCCTGAGAAGCAACTTGGTAAACCATCCTCAGCATATGACCCAGAGGCTTGGGGAAGTTCTCTGCCCAGCCTCAATCCCTCTTAAACCTTTCTGAGGGGACAAGTCTGGGTGAAGATGTTTATGCAGGAAAAGGTTTATGAAGCTGCAGATAAACCCCTTCCCAATTCAGGGAAGAGCCAAACCAACCTGCTGTCTTGATCCAGCCTTCCTTTGTCTGTGACCACAGACCTGCTGAGGGCCAGAACCAGCACCTAGGCCCATGGTCTCAAGGTGGTCTTTGTTTCCTTTTCTTCCCTTGTACCACGCATCCTTTCCATCAGTAAATCCCATTGGCTCTTAATAGAAAATACAGTCGTGCTTCAGTATCTGCAGGGGATTGGTTCCAGGACCTCCTGTGGATACCAAAATCTGCAGATGCCCAAGTCCCTGATACAAAATGGCATGATATTTGCATATAACCTATGCACATCTTTCCATATACTTTAAATCATCTCCACATTATTTATAATACTTAATACAAGGTAAATGCTGCGTAAATAGTTGTTACACTGTATTGTTTAGGAAATAATGACATGGGAAAAAAAAGTCTGCATATGTTCAGTACAGATGCAATTTTTTCCCCCCAAAATTTTCAATCTGTGGTTGGTTGAATCCATGGATGCAGAACCCACCAATATGCAAGGCCAACCATATATCCCAAACCCATCTGCTTCTCAGCACCTCCACACCCTTCACCCCAGTGCAAGCCATCACCATCTGTAAATTAATGCATTGTCTTCTCCTAGTCTTCTTGCTTCTGTGCTCGCCTCCTTTTCAAACCCCTCTCCATACCTCAGCCAGAGGGATGTTTTAAAAAAGAGATTAGATCAGGTCCCTACCCTGTTTAAAATCCTTCAATGACTAATCACTGCATTTAGAATAAAATCCACATTCCTGGCAATGGCCTCAGAGCCCTACACCATCCTGTCCCCAGAGACCTTGCTAACCTCATCTCCTGTCCCCTCCCTCTCTGTCAGCCCACTTGCCACGTGGGCTCCCATCCACTCCCTAACCGCTGCAAGCTTAGTCACACCTCACAGACATGGGAGCTGCCACTTCCTCCCTCGCCCAGGAATGCTCTGTCCTCAGACTTGCCATGGCTCACTCCTTGTCATTCCCATCTTTGCTCAGATGCCACCTCCTAAAAGACTTCCTAAGCATCCCAGTTTAAGTAGCCAGCCCACCCCATCAGCCCCCATGACATCACTCCATTCTACTTCCTGCAGAGCTTTTCTTCTGTTGCTTATTTCATTACTTGCTTACCCTTCCCTCCCCTCATTAGAATATTCTGTCTGTAGGAGCAGTCACCATTCTAGCTTATTTGATACTGTTTTCTCAGCACCTAGAGTGGTACCCAGCACACCACTGGTACTCAATAAATTGTTCTTGACTTAACTAATGAAGCTCATTAGTGGCTCCTTCAATGGGGAGTCATCCCGACTTCCCCAGCCTCCAGGACTCCTGCCCTCTCTGAGTCCCCCCAGCCCTGACTCTCTTGGAGCCTGCCCTGAAGGGAGGAGGACACCCTGGGGACACCCTGGCTCCTCAATTAGACTTCAAACTCATCAAGGACAAAGACTGGCCTAGATCCAGCTTGTCTTCTATGGAATAAATGCTTGATTCATGGTGGGTGGAGAATTCTGCATCAGCATCAGAACACACCCAGCACAAAGGAAAGCTTGGTTCTTTATTCCACGTGAACTCAAAAACAGCACAGCATCCATCAAAAAGTGCACATCTCTGACACTGTCCTTCAATCTGTAGAACTTTACTCCAGGGAAATATTCACGCAAGTGTGAGGAAAATGTGCGTATAGTGGGGGTTTTGCCCACTGCATTGTCTGTCCTGGGGAAAAACTGGAACTCACCTAAAAGCTAAAATGGAAGGGAATGGCCACAGGTACCATAGTTCTCCTCATATTATGAAATACTATCTGGTGATCTAAAAGAATCAGAGGGCTGTGAGGGCTGACATGGAAGTGCTTGGATGCCTTGTCGTTTATTGAGCACCTACTATGTGCCAGGCACTGTCCTAAAAATTAGGGATATAACAAGGAACAAAGACAAAAATATCTACTTGACTCAAGCACAACAAACAAAATCTAAGTCAAAGAAATAATATGCCAGATGGTTGGTAAGTGCTATGGAGAAAAAAACAGGGAAGGGGAAAGGGGATGTTGCCTTGATGTCCATGTGGAGATGAGGTCCCGGAAAGGGGGGGGGACCAGGATTTGAGCTTCCTGGGGTGACTGATGTAAGTGGGGGTCAAAGGGCATGATGAGGTTAGTCCTGATGGTCTCCAGGCAGATAAAGGGTGGTGTGCAAGGGGGTGTGGGGAGGGGGTATTGCTGAGAGAGTGCAGAGCCCCAGCCTGGCTTCCTGTAGGTGCAGCCATCAGGAGGCCCCAGCAGGAGATACAACGGCCCGAGCAGAGTGAGGGCAGGGACTCTCGAGTTCACTGTGTTTTCCTAAGGAAGTCCATGGTTCCTGGCAGGTGGCTCTCTCCACTCTGCCTCTCTGGCTCTAGTAACCACTCCTCCCCCATCCCTTCAGGCCTGGGGTGGTAATGGTGTCTCACATTGCTACCCCATGCCCACCGCACCATGCTTTAGGGCTTCCCAACCCCTGACTGCACCCCCGTAAATATTTCATTCATTAACCTCTCTCTGTTACCCAGACTGACTGTGCCATCTGTTTCCTGTGGGATCCTGACAGACACACAGAGTATGATCTCCTTTGTTACAAAAAGTCAAATTACCCATGTATATGTAGGCACACTGATGTGTCTGGAACAAACACCCAACTATCAATGGTCAGTGCCCGTGGGAGGTAAGGTAAGGGATGGAGGGAACTTTGTTTTAACCTTACACCTTCTCATAGTGCTTGTTGTTTGTACTGCTTCTGTAACCTAGAAAGTATAGAACTGGAAACAAATACCACCAGCCCTCTGGACCCACGGTTGCCTGGACAGAGTCCACACTCTCCAAACAGGCAGAGTTGACCAATGTCCTTCTTCAGGAATCCATGTGGAGTTCAGGCACAGTCTGACTCAAGATAGTGCTGGGTCCCTCCCCTGCCCCTCCCAGCGCCCGATGCAGAACATGTTATACCAAAAATGTCACCTAAATTCCTTGGGGGTTTTCTGCAATAAACAAATATGCTTTATTGTCTCTCCCTCCATCTCTCTCTCTCTCTCTCTCTCTCTCTCTCTCTCTCTCTCTCTCTCTATATATATATATATATATATATATATACACACACACATACATGTATATAGGTATATGAGGGAACTTCAAAAAGTTCATGGAAAATCAAATTAAAAAATAATATATATCTTTCCATGAACTTTTTGAAGTACCCTCATATATGTATATACACACATAATTAACAACCTTGATTATTGTATATACACACACACATAATTAACAA
>NW_007726916.1:13875-56979 GCF_000696425.1 Galeopterus variegatus
GTATATACACACATAATTAACAACCTTGATTATTGTATATACACACACACATAATTAACAACCTTGATTATTGTATATACACACACACATAATTAACAAGTAAGGAGTTGCTCAAATCCCCCATTCCTGTAATCACTCTGGCCACATTTGAGCTTTTAATTTCGGAGGCTGTGGAGGGCAGAGCGTGCTGCTCGCCTGAAGCCTGGGGGCTGAGCGGGAACCCAGTGCCTGCTGCCAAGGCTCAAGCCTGGTTTCACACTCGCTGGCTGTGCGCCCCTTTGGGAGGTATCGACCTACCTCTGTGCCTCAGTCCCCCGTTCTTTCAATGGGAACAATACTGGGGCCCACCTTTAAAGCTGTCATGAGGAGTAAATGGGCTAACATGTGTAAAGCACCTAGAAAAGTGTCCGGTCTGGTGTGTGCTGTGTCCCCTGTCATTCCTTGCAGATGGGTTTAGTTAGTCAAGCAATGTTCACGACTCCGAATGACTGCTACCTCATCACAGGTCTGAGCCTGTTTGCTGACATTTCTGCCCCACTTGCACTCGAAGGTCACAGTTGAGGCACTAGTCAATGGGTCCTTAAGTGAAAGTCAGCTGGGGGAGGGCTGGAAAAACTTTTGCTTCCCTTACAAAAGGCTTGTTTATAACTGTCATTACCCTTCATCTCCCTGCTGCCGTCTTTCTACCTTGAAATGAAATGTGATCTCTGGAGTTGTAGCAGCCACCTTGTAACCATGAGGCAAGAAGCTTAAGAGACAAGCCAAAAGAATTTTTAAAAGTGACATCACTGAGCTGCTGAACCAACATCAGCAGCTGCCACCTCCAGATTTCTCATTATATGGACATACCCTTTCTTACTGAAGCCACTGGTAGTCAGATATTGTTACATGAAGCCAAACACATTCCTGACTGACACAGTGTGTTTGTTTCCCACTTATGATCGAGGATCTGTCAATGTCTTTTTTTTTTTTTTTAACCTCAAGTGCAGGAGGTTGAGTTAATCCTACATCATCACTGGTCCAGGTGAGACCCTTCTTGATGGATTAATTAATCGATTGATTCTCTTGTATCCCCTTTTACCTATTTCCTTTCCTCTCCCCTTCACAGGCAACCACCCTGGTGCGGATGTATTTTTGACTTGCATGAGTTCACATTGATTGGCACAGTTTTGTGTGCATACCTATTTTTATCCTACGTAGATGGTACTGTGCTGTGTCTCTCACTTCCTACACTCTGCACTAGGTTCTTCGGATCCATCTGTGTCATGGTGTGTACGTGTCATCTGTTCCTCTAACTGCTGCTCAGAACTCCCAGGGTGCGTCCTCATCTTACCCATCCGCTCCCTGCGTGCTGGACACCCAGGTGACCGCCTTCCCCTCATCACCACCACTAAGGCCGGAGTGATCATCCTTGCACAGTTTCTCTGTGCACCCCTGTGGGAATCTGTCTGAAACTGACACCCGGAAGAGGAATGGCTGAGTCCCATACTCTTGCACATACTTAATTGGACCCAACAGTGCCTGCTTATTCTTCGTGAATGGCAGATCTGAATGGCTAGATCAGAATACCCTCCCTCCAGAAAATTTTGTTTTATCCATTTTTTATCACTTTTTTCTTTGGAGTTTCCAATGTTAGGTACACCAAAATTCAAGGCTGTCTTTGGTGGGGTTCTCCTCTCGCTCATGTGCAATCCCCCTCTTTGTCCTTTTCAAAGCTCTTCTCCTTGAATTCCATCTTATGGAGCCCCAGAGCCTGAGCACTTCCCAATTTTTCATGCAGCCTTTCTGACTCAAAACTCGCGCTTGCTAATCCTATGTGATCAAGACTTATGTCAATGCGTGCAGCTCATGCGTGCCAGCTGTTAAGATGGGAATAATTCTTCTTGATGGATTCTTCAAAACAACAGCCTTTTGCCAGCAAAGAAAAAGAGACTGACTATTAAGAGGTATAGTGGACATCTGTTGTTTATGTCTGCCAGAATCCATTCCTTCTTCTTCTGGCTGTAACACCCCAGTTTTTATCTGGGGATTCACCCCTCTCCTACTCTGAGTCTATGAAGATCCATCTCTCCCCAAGTCCAGTCCTGGTTGATTAGAGTGTTCCACACTTCCAGCCACAGTAATTGGTTCAGCAATGGGCAATTGACCCAGGACATTTGATAAAATTTTTACTCAGGACATTAGCTAGAACTCTTCAGGAAGAGATGCTCTCTTTCTGCTGAGGTTTCTAAGCTTGTAGAATGTAGCCTGGAACTGCCAGAGTCTGCCTTTGCCATGAATGGGGAAATCCTGCTGGAAAGAGGAAACAGAGTTGAGAGAGAGTCAAAAATCAATTATGACTTCATCATTGAGCTACTAGATGTAGCCATTACCTCTGTTTGTTTCAGATGTATGACCCAATAAAGACCCGTGTTGTGAATGAGACAGCTTGAGTTGGATTTCCATCACATACAGCTGAAAAGTGCCCTGACTAATATTAACAAGGGAACTTTGAAAAGTCATAGGAAAATTTATATTATCTGTCAATTCTATTTTTCCAAAAACTTTTTGAAGTACCCTTATACGGTGAGTGGTTGACAGCTTATCCCAGTGCCTACTAGAAAAAATAAAAATCCCTGTCTGTCAAACATCTATTAGGCCACTGCTTTTCTCTTGAAACTCAGATCCTACCTTGCCTCCCCTCACGTGCTCTGTTCCGGCCTCACCAGCCTCCTGGCTATTCTGGAGCACACCAGCTTGTCCCATGTCAGGGCTTGCACTCCTGCTGTCCCCTCTGCTGGAGTGCTCTTCTGCCTGCTTGTCATACGACTGTCTCCTTGTCATGCTTCAGAATTCAGCTCACACACTGACTCCTCAGAGGGACCTCCTTGGCAAGCCCCTCTCGAGGGCCACCCTGCTTTACCTCTGGGCACAGTAACCACACCTACAGGATGCCTTCTTGTTTATTTATTTAAATGTTCTTGCTTAATGCTTTCTCCTCTGCTAGAATCAAGCTGCTGTTCCACCACTGTAACTCCAGTGTCTAGAACAATGCCTGGTTTGTGGAAGATGCTCAATAAATATATGTGAAATAAATGAAGGAAGGAAAGTTAGGAGGAAGAGAGAAAAGAAGGAAAGGGAAAAGGAAGAAAGAGAGAAAAAGACTCTTGAAGGGAAGGGAAATGGGGGGTGGGGTTGGTTTATACCAATGCCCCAGGTTTCAGGACCATCGTCTGTCTCTGTTCACACCCGCAGACTTGGGCCAGAAACAGAGTCAGACACAAGAGCCTTTGAAATCCCATCTCAGAATGTCCCTTGAAGGGAAGGGAAATGGGGGGTGGGGTCGGTTTATACCAATGCCCCAGGTTTCAGGACCATCGTCTGTCTCTGTTGACACCCTCAGACTTGGGCCAGAAACAGAGTCAGACACAAGAGCCTTTGAAATCCCATCTCAGAATGTCCCTCCGGCCTGCTACTTAATTAAATGACCCCATAATGAAATTTCTCCCCACTGAGTCTATATTTAATAATTAATTGACCTCTTCAAGCCCAGCCAGGCTGGGAGTCTCATCAATTATGCATCTTTCCCGTCTGCACTCAACACTCACCACCCAGGAACACAGGCCTGAGTGGGAGAGGTCCAGAGTGACCGGAGGCTAGAAAGGGCCCTTCTGGGGGTGAAGGTCCCCCCAAATGGTGACCTGCTAGGGATGGATGAGGAGAGCTGGGAGGGGGCAGATCCAGTCCCTGAGGCTTATACTATCTAGGGGATCCTCTTTAAAAAGAAAAAGATAAAATTAATATAAAATTAGGCATGAAAGTAAATATTTATTTAGTAAAAATAAATGACAGCCAATTACTTTTTTACGGGTTGGCACAAATCACAAAATCCAGCCAAACAACAATATTTTTATTAATTAGCTGCCTGGCATACTTCAAGAGTTATCAATTCAGCGAGTATTTAAGATTAGCCACTTCACAAGGAAAACTTGAGATGCCCTGAAATGTGGCAGCTCGTGTGGGAAAGAAACTTGACAGCTGTTTCCCCTTTCTGGCCACAGACTCCTTGACTGTTTCTTCTAATAAATACTTTCCACAGAGAAAAAAGAAAGGCAACTCATTCTTTTGTCTAGAAAGATTGATCAGAAGAGTAAATTGACAGTTTAGAAATTTCTTTTGGCTTTATACCCTGTTACTGGTAGTGTCACATACTGTCTTAGTTTGCTAAGGCTGCCATAACAAAGTACCATAGACTGGGTGGCTTAAATGACAAAAATTTATTTTCTCACAATTCTGGAACTACAAGTCCAAGATCAAGATGTCAGCAGGGTTGGTTTCTCTCCGACTGGCTTGTAGATGGCCGTCCTCTCCCTATGTCTTCACGTCCTCTTCCCTTTGTGCGTGTCTATGTCCTAATCTCTTCTTCTTGTAAGGACACCAGTTATATTGGATTAGGGCACACCCTAATGACCTCATCTAAACTTAATTACCTCAAAAAAATTCAAGCAAAAAAATAAATAAATAAAAATAAAATAAACTTAAGTAACTCTTTAAAGACCTGGTCTTCCAATACGGTGACATTCTGAGGTATTGGGGCTAAGGGCTTCAACATATGCATTGGGGTGGGAGGGCTACACAATTCAGCCCATAACACATACATTTGTAGGACAGTTTTCAAATTTGGGGAAACCACTGTCAAATTTCTTTCCTACATGAGCTAAAACATTTCAAGGCATTTCAAGTCTTCTAAGTACAATGGCTAATCTTAAATACTTGCTGCATTGATGATGCTTATCAACTAGTTTGTCAATGACATCCTTGTGCTATGATGCTGACATTGGGCATGGTCAGAACAGGCAGGAGGAGTTTCTGGAAAGCCATTCTCTCTCACCTGAAGGACAGCAATGGCTTAACCTGCACATGACTGTGAGCCACATATAATATCTCATTGCAGCCAAAGTGAATGCAATCCCAACTAAAATCCCCTTTGTCCAGATCCCAAAGTGCAGGAAGAAAGAGTGATCTCAAGGGTTGTAGTTCAAATATCTTTCTTTTGCAAATTTCACAAACGCATGGCCCCCATAAACATGCTGTTCCAATGCACACTCGATTGATTGGAGCTTGCACATTTTGATCTCTACCTTTGTGTCAGGTGACAGCTAAGCCCTGGCCTTTTAATTCTCACATCAACTCTGCAAGAAAGAAATTGTTATTATCCTCCCCATTCTAGGGTGGAGAGAACAGAGGTACAGAAAGGGTAGGTAACTTGAGCTAGGTAATATAGAATGAAATGGGGGATCAGGAAGGAAAGAGACAGAGAAGAAAGAGATCAACTGACTGGTTTTTGGTATGTAAGGGGTGGGGTAGAAAAAGGAGAGGAGAAGAAAAGGGAGCAGGGAGAGAAGAGCGAAGGTAGTAGAGTCTCAAGGGATGAAATGAACCCTGAGCCCAGAAGTGGAGAGGAAGGGGTGACCGGCACTCACTTTGCAGACGTCATGACTTTGCCAGGCACCGTTTTCTTTTTATCATTATTATATATCTGAGGTCTGTCCTATAGGTAGGGCTTCACTCAGTCATTCAGTTTAGAGATTCAAAAAGACATAGCGACTTAAGAAGGGGATGAAGGGACTCACAGGGGCAGAGTGGGGTCTGAGCCATACCACCACTGCCCTGAGCCACTGCCGTGGGGAATGACTCCTTTAGGGGCTGGTCCCTTAGCCCCTCCCCATGAAGGCTTAAACAGCCTAGGTTAACCCTGACTGCCCACCTGAAATTTCCCTATCACCAACTGAGTTTCTCCTTGCCTCCACCCAAATTCCCCCTGTGGATCCCTCAGGCCTGATTCACTGCGCTAGCTTGTCTCCTAAACTGAGTGGAGCTGGGGTGTTCCTTTCTAACCTCTTTTGCAACAGCTGCTGTGTGCTGAGTTCCAGGCACTGTGCTAGACACTGGGAATATAACCATGAACAAGCCAAAGTCCTGCCCTTCTGGAGTTGACATTCCTTGGGGACTGTATTAGGGTAGGCCAGCTGCTATGACAAACAACACTTGAGTCTCAGTTGCTTAATTTAAAAAAGAACAAAAAAGGTTTATTTCTCATTCACATCCACAGGATGGCAGAGCAGTGCCTCGGGGGCCCTGCAAGTCCTCTCATCTCATGCTTCTGCTGTCATGAGCCTGGTGATCTTAATCCCTTTTGTGCCATAGACCCCTTCGGTACTGTGCCAAAGCTTATGGACCTCTTTGTGGAATAATGTTTTTAAATGTAAGAAATAACATATCTAGGATTATAAGGGATGCCAATTATACTGAAACACAATTATCAATTTTTTTTTCAATTTGTATATATAGTAATATGTATGCTTCTTTATTAACACATTAAATAACAAGACATAGTGGTAGGTCTAACGACTACCATAATTGTGATGTAGTGATGAGTGTAAATCTAGGATTGGCAAACTACAGTTGATGAGCCGAATTGGTAGGCCTGCCACCTGCTTTGTAAATAAAGTTCTATTGGCACACAGCCACACTCATTCATTTACATAATATCTATGACTGCTTTTGTGCTATGGCAGAGGTGAATAGTTGCAACAGAGTCCGTATGGCCTAAAATAGTAACCATCTGTATCTTTACAGAAAAGGTTTACTGTAAACAACATTTTTGAGACATTTGGAGCAACTCTCATGTGATATGAAAACATTTGTAATTTATCCTGGGGAAAAAGTGACAGGACTTGCTGCTGCTATTATGGCTTGCTGGCTGCATTCATAATTGAAGGAAATGATAATTTTCAATTAGAGATGAGTGAAGTAAAGAATCAGCTTTTACAAAATCCAAATTCAGAGTTCCCTGCTCTGCCTTCTAGCCACAGAGCCTTTGGGGGTCTATGGATTGACCCCAGGTTAGAAAGTCCAAGTTAGAAAGCCCTCTTCCAGGGCTTCAGAGGTTCCCCTCCCCCATCCTCTGCACCCACAGGTGATGTGGGAAGAGAGCAAGTCTGGAGGATCCTGCAGGAGGTTCTACCCAGGACTGAAGGTAGAGTCCCTCACTTTCACCAGTCACAGGGCCACTCCCAGTTTCAAGGGATACTGGGAAATATAGTTAAGCAGTGTGCTTAACACAGATATTGGGGAGCCCCACCAACAAACAAACAAATGAATACATGGTATGTCAGATGGTGATGAGTGCTGTGGTGTCAAATAAAGCTGAATGAAATGAACAGGGAATTCTACCATAAATCATGGTTTTAAATAGTATAGCCAGGAAAGGCCCCACAGAAAAGGCAACACTGAATAAAAATCTGAAGATTCTAAGCTCGTGAATTTCTGGCGAACAGTGTTGCAGGCAACAGGAATAGCATGTGCAAAGGCCCTGAGCCAAGAGCAACTGTGACGATTTTGAAGGACTGAGAATCAGCCACTGTAGACATTTTGTTTGCTGTTTTTTGTCTGTCTGCCCCACAAGAATGCCAGACCACGAAGAAAGACTTTTCCTATATTTTGTTCACTGCTGTTTCCCAAATGCCTAGAGCAGTGCCTGGCACATAGTACGCACCTTCCTGTGGATGCTGCCTGAATGAGGCAGGGTCTGGGTATTCCAGGGAGACAGGAGTATGAAGGAGAGCAGACAGGTGTCCTCAAGCAAGACCACTCAGGGCCATAGGCCACGGTAAGGATCAAAACTTTATCCCTGTGGAATAGGAAATTATTTTAGCATCAAGGGACAAGCTCTGATTTTCATTTTGAAAAGTTCTCTCTGGCTGCTGTAGGCTGATGCTGCTGTAGGTGAAAGCTTGACAAAGTGACACTGAGAATGTGCGTTCAATTCACCCCGCCTCTGGGGCAGCAAGTGAGAAGTGTTCTGAGAGGTGAGGGTTGGAACAGAAGGACCCCTTATCCTGGAGTTTCTCTGCTGAGAAAGGCCTCATATTGGGCCTTTGGAAATTACATCTAAATGAGCTCTCTTCTCAGTCCCAAGGACCAAGGGGCAACTGATACAAAGATGAGACTCCCCATCTGACAGGACCCTGTGCATGTTGCCGGCTGCCCTGTCTGCAGCGCCCTGGGGAACTGCAATTGTACAAATCAGTCCTGTAAACACCTTACAAAAAAGCACAATTTGATAGCACCTGGATTTGGGGGAGGGGGACGCTGTTCAAAAGGGTTGACGCAATTAATGTAAACATGTAAAGTAGGACATTTCAAAACTCTGCCAGGGCATTTCATATGCATACCTGGAAGAGCAAAAATGGAGGTGAAGAGACTCCCCCAACACTACTGACAGTCTCTTAGGGACAGCCTGTACCGGGAGTCCCTGGTGGGGCTACAGCTCGCTGGGTGCTCTTGGGTGCCAGGCTGGTCCTACCTACAGTCTCCTCCAATGAGCAAGGTGACAGGAGCTAAGGGACCCCTTGGAGCTCAAAGGTCCTGGCGGAAGGAGACTCCGGGATGAGACAACGAAGTTGGGGGGATGTTCTCCCCGCTCCCTAGCCCAACACCTTTCGCCCTCGGTCTCTCTCTCCACACCCACCCCAGCCCCGGCTGGAATGCCCCGGGGAGGCCGCCGCGGTAATGACCCCTCGACAGCTGCGCTCCCCGCGAAGCAGGCGCCCCCTCCCCGAGGCTCCCTGCCCTCCTCCCCGCCGCCTCCGGAGACAGGTTCGCACCTGCTGGAGGCCATTTCTCATCAATTAGGCCTTGGCAGCGCTTGAATGGGGCCCGGCGAGGGCGCGTCCCGGCGGCCCCTTCCCGCGCCGCCCCCGGCCTCCCCCGGCGGCCCCGCGCTCACAGATGGCAGCTCGGGCGCAGCTGCCCGCCGGGCTCGCGGGGGCCACAATCGGCCCAGTGTTCGCAGCCCCCAGGTTGGGCAGGGGGCCGGGCACACCTGCGCGGCGCAGATGGTGTCGCCGGCGGCAGCAGGCACGGGAGGCTCCTCCAGGGACTGGGAGGCGGGACGACAGCGGCCCCTTCACCGCAAGGCGGTTCCCTTCCGAGCGTGGAATCTGATGGGTAGGGACACCGAGAAAATGTCAAGGGGCGGTGGGACTAAGCCACGCTCTTGGCCCATCACCTCGCCGAGCTGTGCGTCCTTGGACAAATGACTTACCCAGTCTTCCTTGCTGCCAAAGGACGGAGACCCTTTTGAATAGTAACCTAAATGCCCAACAATAGGGGATTGACTAGAAAATGTGTGTTGTGGTTCTGCAGACCACTGGCACGCAGCCGCTAAAAATATGCTAAAGAAAGGCAAGGGATGAAGCGATATGTTCAGTGTAATCCTACTTTGGGGATCCCGGTTTGAATTCAGGCTCCGTTGCCTTTGAACTCTGTGAGCTTGGTGAGATTACTTCACCTTTGCCAAGATCAGTTTTCTCATCTGTAGAATGGTATTATAATAACAGGGTTGCTGCAGGAGCTAAAGGAGATGATGCTTGAAAGTGCCTAGCGTAGGGCCTGGTACACAGAAAGTACCTACTAAGTATTTTTCCCCTTATTTCGTATTATAAAAGTAGCACTGCTAAGAATTCACTTTATCAAGTTATATAAGATTAAAAGCTAACGTACCCTATAATTTCACCTTCACCTGAGATAACCATTAATAACAGTTTTGAGTTTTGCCCCGTGATTTTTTTCTACATTATATGTACATACATAACTATAGATTCTAAAAATCAAATGAGGAGCAGTATAACTTGGCTAATATTGGACTCTGGGGCTAGACTGCCTGCACTTAAAAACCTGACTCTGCTGTTTCCCTGCTGTGTGTCCCTGAGAAACTTACTTAACTTCTCTGGACTGCAGTTTCCTCATCTATAACCTTGCAGGAAAGTTGTGAGATTGACTGAGCTAAGACACACAAACATTTTGAACAGTGCAAATGGAAATACTAGCTTTATAGTAAATGCCGTTTTGTAACTTGTTTTTCTTAATGTTTCTTACATGTTCTTCTGTGCTGGAATAGCCAAAACAATAACATTCATATTAACAGCTATAGGATATGCCATTCTGAGATGGACCATCACTCATTTCAGCAGTTCTCTTTTGAGGGATTTTTGGGTTGCTTCCCCACACTACAGTGAACACCCTTGAATGCATATTGTTGTGCCCTGGTATGTGAGCTTTTACAGCATCCGGTCCTAGGGGTGGTATTTGCTGGGTGAGAGACCATGTGCATTGGCTCACCTGGGGCCAGAAGTCAGGTGAAGTGAGTGAGGCACTCAGGCACAAAATTTATAAGGATTCCAAAAAAGCCTTAGTAATCAAGAAAAATCGTATTTTAATGCAATATTTTTAAAAATCAGAATTAATGCTAAAGACAATCCACAAAGAACAAAATATAAAATTTTTCAAACAGGATCTGACTCTCTGTTCTCTCTGCTTCCACCATCTTGCAATATGAGACCCCTGGGTCACTGTCACTACCACCAGATGGACTTTGGACTTCCCAGCCTCAGAAACTGAAAGCAATAAATTACATTTTCTTTATATAAAAACAAAACAAAACAACAACAAAAAAAAACAGGATCTGACAGTGCCATACTGGTATTCTTGGAGCCTGTGACCAAGGAAAAATGTGCCTCTATATACATACTTATATGTTTTCTTTAATAGTAATTTTTTCCCAGAACATTAAGTAGTTGAAAAAAATTACTGAAAAGTTGTAAGAATGTGTATTTAAAATGACAACATTATTTTATGTTTAAATATTTTATTTATACTCAAAACAGAATTTGTATCAATTTTATTTTCCTGGCTTTAGTGGAAGCAAACTCATAGTTAATATTTACAAAATCTACATCTGGAAAGAAATTAGCTATGAAAAGATTAGATAAAAACATATATAGTAAGGATGCACATTTTTTCCTTTGGCCTTAGGCTCCAAAATGAATGGATAAGGCACTGGATATTGTCAATTTGTCTTTCCAAAAGTTTGCACCAATTGACACTCCCACTGACAGCAGGCTCCACTTTTCAAGCAACTTTTGGGATTAAGCTGCTTTCAGCTGAGGGTCATTATCTCTACATCTGGGCCCTTGTGTGAGAGGAGCCAGGAGCTAGTATGCCTACCTGGGCTGGCTCTCCCTGTGGGAACTACCCAAAGGGATCTGCCGAAGCCTGGGCCAGCTCAGGTTACCACGGGCTGGGAGAACTGCCTTATCTGAGATCTACAAAGCCCCAGCACCTCATTCTCAGGAAAACTTTCTAACTCTGGGGTAGACGAACTCTAAAAACCCAAGAGCTGCCTTGGGGGCAATGGAAGCAGCTCCTGGATGGAATAGATCTGGGACCCCTGCTGAATAATGTCATGAGTGTCTCCTTACCTGCGCCATCCAGAGCTGCTCCATCCATTCATTTCTTTATTCCCTTAGTGGATACCCCGAGCCACTATGAGCAGCCCTGAGTCAAACCCTGGGACGAAGGCAAGTTAGTCACGGTCTCTGGAGCTCAGAAGAGCAGACGGACAGGAAAAAAAGCGTTTCCAAGACCCTTTCATGTCCACGATTATCTCACCACAGTGTCCCCAGAGACTTAAGAACACTTGAGCCAGACATAATTGGATGTGAATGGGCATCTCAGTCTTACCATGTCTGAAGCAGTGATACTAATAACAATGATAATCGTAATAATGACAGCATGTTTATTGCACCAGGCACTGTTTTAGGGTCTTTATATACATTAACTCACTCAGTCCTCATCAGGACCTGGTGAAGCACTATTTGTAGTTCCACTTTACAGATGAAGAAACTGAGGCATAAAAGGACTTAGTCACGTCCCTAAGTTCCTACAATTGATAAGTGGCAGTGCTGGGATATGGCCCCAGGGGTCTGGCTCCAGGCTGTGTTCTTAACTGTGACATGTGGTCTTCAGTTCCTCCCTGTTCTCCCTCAGCCTTTCTCATCTCAGAAAATGGCGCCACCAAAAAAACTTTTTTTAAAATCCAGGCACCATTTGTATACCACTCTTCCCCAAATTCACATCTGACTTCTCATCATTCAAATATCATTTGGGTTTCCCTGGATGCAGTCACCAAAGCAGGGCTTCGAGGGTATGAGGTTTATTAGGGAGATGAGAGGTGATGAGACAGGGCACAGGAGGCAGCTGACACAGCATGCCTTATCAAGTGACTACCACAGTGGGCAACCAGACAGCTTCATCCCGGACAAACTGTGGGCAAGAGCCATGGGCAGACACACACCTCAGAACTAGTCTGACCAAGGGGCACATTTAAACACCACTTCCTGAGGGTTATTGGTTGAGATCTGTTGGGAGTGGGGGTGGTGTTAAATCGTGGGCACTTCCTCCAGCAAGGAGCAAGTCCTTCCAGTTTCAGAGAGAAGCATCCCAGGTAAAATTGCAAGTGCTGTCCATTGAAAGTTACTAGAGCATCTTGGGACTGTTTCTTTGTTCCTTGCCTACTCCTTCTCATCCTTGAACATAAGAGAAGACACAGAAGAGAAAAAAACCATAAAGACTGTGTTACCAAGTAGGTTCCCACTGTGGGCAAATGGAGCTTATCCCACTGGGGCACTCTGAGAGGCAGCGCAGACAGTGTGCCTCAGCGCGATCCCACCTGTGGGGAGGGGGAGTGGAGGTATTTATCCCCCAGCCTCCTTTGTGATTGCTTGGGAGCTGCTTCTGGGGGCATTAACTCATCAGCACTTCCGGCTTACCCTGAACATGGGCCAACCGTGCTCCTGGAGTCATAAAAAGAGCCTCAGGAGGAGATTACAGGTGTTTGCAGTGAGCGTTTTTGGTGAAAGGAAGGGCAGTGCAAGAGGATGGAGAAGGGGCAGCCACTGTGGCTTACAAACAGCTTACTGGTATGCTTTGAATGTGTGTCCTGCCAAAGCTCATGTTGATGCTTAATGCTCAATATGGTACATGAATGGTGGGGCCTTTAACAGGTAATCGGATAGTGAGGGCTATGCTATTCTTTAATAGATTAATGCTACCCATTCATAGATTAATGGATCAATGTGTTAATGAATTAATAGGTTATCATAGTAGTAGACTGGTGGCTTTATAGGGAGAGGAAGAAAGTACATTAGCACACTCTTACCCCATGAATTGCCCTGTGCCTTGTGACTCTGCAGAGAGTCCCCACCAGGAAGAAAGCCCTCACCA
Source organism: Galeopterus variegatus (assembly GCF_000696425.1). NCBI lineage: Eukaryota > Metazoa > Chordata > Mammalia > Dermoptera > Cynocephalidae > Galeopterus > Galeopterus variegatus. The sequence continues at coordinate 26,983 of NW_007726916.1, forward strand.
GATGCACCCCCTTGACCTTGGACTTCCCAGTCACCAAAACTGTAACAAATAATTTTTGTTTCTTTATGCAATACCCAGTTTCAGGTATTCTGTTATATGAGCAGAAAACTAATTAAGACACTTGCTCATCAGGAGAACCAGATGATGGCCACCCTTTAGTAAGCACCAACTGTTTGCCAGGAATCACACTGAGTGATTTCCTTGTATAATTTCACCGCAAAACTTGATCACATATCCCCATATTTAAATTAAAAAGGCAACGCTTAGAGAAATTTGGACTCTACCTAAAGCCACATACCCAGTTAAACATGGAGGATTCAGGATTAAAATCAGCTTTGCCTGATTTGCCAAACCCAACAGTTTTTAGAAATGGCCTAATGCTAATTTGCGGGACTTACCTGCATCACTGAGATTCGCGATTCCCACCATTCTGGCCCATCAGGGTAATATGTGCCAAGACTATTATGAGTGCCGAGGTGAATAAAATGCTAATCCTCATTAATAGATTAAACTGAGAAATGCTTAAACCAGAGATCTGCCTGCAATAAAAGCAATTGGGTTACTTCTTTGTAATTTGACTGCTCACATGAGCCCAGGAACCTGCGTTATAGCTTTACAAATCTGTGATAATTTCCTTCAACTTTTTCATTTTATTGCCGCCATTAAAATCCCGTCGTGTTCTTAAAACAGGAAAAAAAAATGATTAAAACAGATGTGGCTCTTAAAGTTACAATATGAATTTTACAACCCTGGGTTTTATGATACTGGAAGAAACTTCAGCCATCCGGGTCAGAGGCAAGAAAAATGGGACCGGATTTCTGAAATGGGTTTGGGGAGGGAAAACCAGTGGGATGAGGGCTTCAGAATGACAAAGACAGCCAGCAGAGCTAAATTCCTGACATTTACTTCTCTCCCCAAGCTCTGGGGACCAACTGCAGAATGTCACATTTGCAGCCTTCTCTCTGCACCACAAAGCCTCATCCCCACAGCTACTGAGGTTTTGACTAAACCACTTTTCCTCCCTCCAGCCTGGCTTCCAACCCCTGGCCTGCCACCGTCGAATCATAATTTTCCAGTTAAATAGTCTGCAGTGACCTCTGTGTGCATGCGCGCATGTGTGTGTGTGTTTTGTTTTTTTAAGCGGCATTGTATAGTAAAAAGAGTATTGAGATCCAATGCCACCGTCGAATCATAATTTTCCAGTTAAATAGTCTGCAGTGACCTCTGTGTGCATGCGCGCATGTGTGTGTGTGTGTGTGTGTTTTGTTTTTTTAAGCGGCATTGTATAGTAAAAAGAGTATTGAGATCCAAGTTCTAGTCCCAGATCTTCAACTAATTCACTATGTGACTTGAAAAAGAGTATTGAGATCCAAGTTCTAGTCCCAGATCTTCAACTAATTCACTATGTGACTTGGGCAAATCACTCAATTCTGTGCTTGAGTTTCTTCGTCCACAAAAACAAGGTGTCTACCAGATGTCCAGATTCCATCTCAGCACTACAATTCTATGATTTTGTCTACAGGAACACAGTGCCTGGCACAAAGATTTGTTGCCTGAAGAAATAAATCAATTCCTAAGTGTGTCTCTATTTTTCTTTTTTTTTTTTGGAAAACTGGGGGGGAGGGGCTTATTAACTTCTACCGATAATCAAAGAAAGAATGAAAACAACCGTGAGATTTGTTTCCCTTTTTTGAAAAATTAACAATAAGAGTGGCAAAGACTTAAAAGAACCATATACTGCTGGCAAAAATGTGGAGAAAGGGGGCTTCTTCCATACCACTGGTGGGAATGTAAAATGGTGTGATATTTCTGAAAGGGAACTATCAAAATGGTAAATGGTCATATCCTTTGATTCAGCAATTTTACTCCCAGGAATTTATCCTGAGGAAGTAACCAAAAAAAACGTATTTAGAGCATGAGAAAATACTCCTAAGTCCAGAGAAAAGAGGGAAAAAAAGAATATAAAAACTTATATATTGTATCATTCTAATTTTTTGTTTAAAAAAATAAATGCATAGAAAATAACTGAAAGAAAAACACCAAAATGTTACATAGAAGTATCTCTGGTTGGTAAGATACGGATTATTTCTATTTTCTTCTTTATATATTTGAATGCTGGTCTCAACCCCTGTCTTTCTGCAGGTCTCTGCTCAGATGTCACCTCATTATAAAGGTCTTCCTTAACCAGCTTATCTAAATAAAAGAGCAGACTCCTTCCCCATATATCCCATCACTCTCTTACTCTTGGCCAGTTTTATTTTTCTTCACTACCGGACATTGTATTTTATAAATATTTAATTATGTATTCATTATGCTTCTCAACTTGAATTTCAATTCCATGGAGACTATGTCCCCAGCACCTACTCAATGCCTGGCATATGGGAGAAACAAAAATGTGAATGATAATTTGAATGGATAGATGACATATGCAAAGATATATGGATGAAGAAAATCTTTTATAGCATTGTTTATAATAGTGAAAATCTGAAAACAAACTAAATGTCTCAAAGTAGGAAATCATTGAGAGTCTATGCAGCACTTATTTTCAAGTTTTTTTTTTTTTTTTTGTCTTTTGTCTTTTTCCATGTCCGGCAACGGATCGCAACCCTCGGTGTTGCCCCCGTACCGGACCAGGGACCGGCAACGGGATTGAAACCCTCGGCGCTGCCCCCGCGCCTCGCTCAGCCAGTGAGCGGGAACCGGTCTGTATGTGGGATCCGAACCCTCGGGCGGGAGCGCCGCCATGCTTCCCAAGTGGCACACTTATCCAGTGCACCACCGGGCCGGCCCTATTTTCAAGTTTTTAAACATATGTACGTGTGTAAGCATGTCTCTGTGAATATAATTGTATTTTTCTCCCTAACAAAAGCAATCCATGCTATTTGAAACAAATCAATCAGAGATTAGTTACAACATCTCACACCCTTCCTGAGGCTCGACTCACACTTTAAGCTTTAATAGATGAATGAGAATCTTTCCATAAATTTTTTCCTCCCCAATGCCCATACAAACAGATGCCAACACAGAGTCACATAAATAAGATCTCTACCCTTCCCATTCTTTCAACTTTTTAATTTTTTTCCTGGCAGCTGGCCAGTATGGGGATACCGTGACCTTGGTGGTACAAGACTGCACTCCAGCCAACTGAGCTAGCTGGGCAGACCCCTTCCCACTCTTTCTAAAATCCTATTAATCAGTATACATTATAGACACCTGTGCAGGTTGACATGTAGAGGTCTAATTCAAACTGCAATGTACAAGTATGGATGTAACATAATTTATCAAATTATTACACTACATCCATCAAAACACTGAGATTGTTCCCCACGTATTGCCTGTATAATCAGTGCTGCAATAAGCACCCTTGGTGATATGTTCCATACTGGTAATTTTATTTATGTAGTATGGGTTTCCAAATATGAGATTTCTCAGTCAAAGGTTCCAAGCATTTTCAATTTAATAATACTTTTATGATACTCTTAGTTTAATAATCCTTTTTAATAACACTTCAAAAAACATTGTAGCTGTTCACTTTCCACCAAGAAGGTGTGACCGTTCTCTCACATCTTCACCAGCCCTGGGTGTTTTGAATCTGCTCAATTTTTATCAACATAAGAGTATAAAATAGTGTATTATTATTTGGGTTTTCTTGGCCATGAGCAAGGTTAATACCATTTTCATTCATATTGGTCATTCTATAAATACACTTTATCCATTTTGTTATTGAAATACTTGTCTTTTTCTTGTCGATTTCTAGGAGCTCTTTGTATATTAGGGATATCATGTCTTTGCCTGTCATTTTTTTTGCAAATTTTCCCCCATGCTATCCTGAGTATATATACTCTCTGAAGTATTATATTATTCAAATGTTATTATTTTCCTACATTTAGATATTTGATCCATCTACAACTATTCTTATACATAGCACGAGATAGAGTCTAACCTACCTTTTTATAAATGGACTGCCACTTAAGTCAGCACCATTTTTTAATAGAGCATCCTGTTTCTACTGAATGTAAATGCCACCTGACCTTGAAATACACATATATAAATTTCCCAAACAGGCTTGGATTAATTTCTGGAGTTTCTATAATAGCCTACTGATCTATTTTTTTTATCCTCATGTCTTTTTCTTTCACAAGATTTCTAGTAATACATCAGGCAGGGTCCCAGCTGGAAACAAATGACCCATTCAAGTAGGACAAGGAAGAAATGGCCAGGTTTTATGGATGCCACCAAGAGGTAGGGCAGTGACAAGGGGAGCTATTTGTCTTTGAACCTATGCTGTGCTGGAGGCAGCTCACACTGGCTGGCAAGACCCAGTTGTTAGAGTCTCTTTCCAGCTACATACAGCTTCACGTGAGTAGCTTGAATTCATGGTGGGAATATTTACACCAAGGAAATTAGCAAATACTATAAATCAGAGCTTCCTGCCCCCAGAGCCTACTGTTCAACACTTACCAGCACACCTCTGGGAGGAAGTGTTTCTCTGGAGTCCAGAGAGCAGAGTTGTATGCAGAGGGCTGTCTGGCAGGAACTGTGGTCTTCAGGAGGTAATAGCCAACCCACAGCAACCCACCGACGAAGGAGCTGGGGAAAAACCATTCTGACATTGATCTCTTCCTGCCCTCCTATCCCATACAGTGTCTATCACTGCTCAAATTCAACCAAATTTCAAGGACAAGACAAAGCCATAGAGATTGGCTTCAAGGGTAGAGTGGGGAGACAGATGGAAATCCTACATGACACTGGCAGTCTGGTAGGACAGCCCCTCTAGGCTCACCCCAAGTCTTCATTTCCAAAAATTTCTTGGTCATTTTTATCCACACCCAAAAAAGCTTTGTTGAAATAAGAGTGGAATTTTATACAGTTTAAAGGTTAATTTGGGAAGAGTTCTGGTCAAGGTGGCAGAATCAACAGTCCCTGGTGTCACTCTCTCCCACAAATCAATGAATTTACAACTGCAAAAATGTAACATCAACCAAGCTGGGGCCGCTAGAGCTCAGGGGAAGAGGAGGAGAGACCTATGGACTCCTGAAGGCGGGAGAAACCACGATGAAAGAAAAAACTGCTCTCAGCATTTCAGGCCATGGCAGCTTTAATGCTGGAGCTTCTGAGTGCACGGAGCAGGAGCCGGTAGAAGCCGCAGCTGCGCCCTTCAGATGGAGTTACTTGGAGGCAGAAGGGGAGAAGAGGACTTTGGTGGCCCCCAGGACAGCAAGACCACTAATAGGGATCCTGTGGACCCACACAGGAGCAAGGAGCCAGAACAGCTGAAAAAGGGGAGCCATTCAGAGGCCAGTGAGTCATCGCAAGGAACCAGCACAGGGCCCATCCTATGGGAAGTGTTTGGAGTACAGGTGGTGAGGGAGAGCCCACCGGGAGAACACTAGGACACAGCAAGGACAGCCAACCTGCCCCCCAATTAGTGCAGGACCACTCAGAGGAGACTGATTGGGAATGCAGAATTGCATGGGGTGCAGTTTGATGAAAAAACTCAGGCCCAGATCAGAGTTTCTACACAACCCAGCTGCACCGAGTATCTGGAGAGCCGAAAGTACCTATAAGGTCAACCATTAAGCCCTGAGCTTCACAAAAAGCCTTCCCTAGGGAAACAGCAGCAAAGCAGCAATTTAGCTCAATCACAGAGCTCAAGTACTGGTTCCTACAAGGAAGTTCCCCCATGTTAGAAGTAAGCAAAGGACAAAAATATTAGTTCCGGCCCAGGCACACCACCAGCACCTTGGGGCCCACCAGGGGATATGAGGTATGGAGCCAGGCACAGGATCCTCCTCCCACAACCACTCACACAGCCAGCAGCTCGGGGACCTGCCCAGGACCCTGAGGACTGAAGCCAGGGACTGGATGCCACTCATACATCCAGGCACACCACCAACACCTAGGGTCCCGCCCGGGGACTCAGGGCTAGTGGCCAGGGACCAGACCCACTTCCCACAACCAAGCACCCCATGGCAGCACCTTGGGGCCTGCCAGGGGACCCGGGGCATGGAGAAGGAGACTGGACTCTCCTCCCACTACCAGGCTCACCATGCCAGTGCCTTGGGGCCTGCCCAGGGACTTGGGCCATGGAGAAGGGGACCAGACCACCCTCCCACAACCTGGCTCACCGTGCCAGCACTTCAGGGCCCACCTGGGGACCCAGCACATGGAGAAGGGGACCGGACCCCCCCCACACAACCAGGTACACTGTGCCAGTGCCTCAGGACCCACTTGGGGACCCAGGGCATGGAGCCAGGGATTGGACACTGTCCACAACCAGGCACACCACCAGCACCAAGGAGCAGGCAAAAAACACTCCTCCATGTGGGTGGCCCACCACAGTCACCACAGTAACCATGGCTGCCACGAAGGCAGCTAGACGCCACAACCACCACACAGATGGTCCGCCAGCCACTGGAGTACATTGACACAAGGAGAGTCACCAGCAGAGATAAAGAAAGGAGGAGGATGTCTCTCTCCACACAGCCCATTTCAGAGTGACAGAAGAGGCATCTGCTCTATGATTGTATTGGGGGACCTGATCCCACCTCTCAGCATTGGACAGATCATTTGGGCAGCATTTCAACAGAGTGACCATTATTCTTTCAGAGGGAGAGAAGAAATCTAGGGTGATTAGAGGGGGGAGGGGGGAGGGAAAAGGGGGTAGGAAGGGATTGGACAAGGGGCATAAAGAATAATTACAATTTGTAACAATATATATGCTAGGAATATTGATTTGATCAACATATCTCAATGTTGAACCCCCAAAACATGTATGATCAATTATGATTCAATAAAAAAAATTTTTTAAATGTTAAAAAAAATTTTAAATAAAAATAAAGATTAATTTGGGAAAGGTTGAAATTTCGTGAAATTCAATATTTCTCAATTTTTAAATTATATGAAAATTTTAAATTTTCATATCTTTTTCAAATTTGAAATTTGAAAGTACATGTCTTTTCATGTACTCCATTTATTTATGCTTTTGTTTCTTATTCTTTACTTAAAACAGTCACTTTCATATGGGTTTTATACTTTTCTTATTAAATTCCTTTTTATTTTATAGATTTGATCACTGATAGGAGTAAAATATTTTTCTGTTTGTTTTCTAACTGCTTATTTCTAAGAAGAAGAAAAGCTACTGATTTCTTCATATTTACTACATATTCAAGCAATTTGTAAATGACCATTTACAAGTATCAAATACTCATGGATGTTATTTTTAAGTAGGCTCTTTAGAATTTTCTAAGTTTAGAATTATATCATCTGCAAAAACGAGAATTTTGCCTCTTTATTTTGAATATTTACACGACTTATTTTCCCTCCTTATAAATTGCATCAGCTAGCGACTCTGTAATAACAGTGCAGACAACATCCTGTCTTATTTCTTATTTTTACTGGACCTAATTCATGTTTCATGGTATAGTAGTATGTCTACTCTTAGTTTGTAGTAAATATTTTTATTCTGTTCTATATAGTTTCCTTTTTTATATATGCAGTTTCTTTCTATTCTTGGTTTTGCTTAGGGTTTTTTCTAGAACAGCTGTGGAATTTTATCAAATGCCATTCCAGCATTTTTTTTGTATAAACTCTGGTTTTCCTCACTTAATTTGCTGATATGATGATGTAATGAATTCTAATGATGAGCTATTCTGCCTGTCTGAAACAGATGCTATTTGCTCATAATATATTATTTTTTAATATGCCACTGAATTATATTTGCTGACAGTTAACTGAGACTTTTAGCATCTTTATTCATAAATGAACATGATCCAGAGTTATCCTGATTGTATTAGGAATGACAAACTTTGGCAAATCTCCCAAATACTAATATGCCTGACTCCCAGGATAGTGATGTAGGTAAAACAGGAAAAAAAGTGTAAAGCATCCAGCAAAACTCCTAACACACAGTTAGACCTTCACAGTAATAGTTGTATTACTCAGAGTTCTCCAGAGAAACAGAAACGATAGGACATACACACACACACACACACACACACACACACGTATATATTGGCTCATGCAATTATAGAGGCTCACAGTCCCAGGATCTGCAGGAAGAGTCACAAGCTGGAGACCCAGGAGGGCCGATGGTATAGTTCCAGTGCAAAGGCCAGCAGGCCCAAGACTCAGGAGGAGCTGATACTCCTGTTCAAGTCCAGAGGAAGAAAAAGGCTGATGTCCAAGTTCAAAGGCAGTCAGGCAGGAGGAATTGTCTCTTTTTTTTTTTTTTTTTCTTTTTGTCTTTTTTACTGACTGGTAAGGGGATCGCAACCCTCGGTGTCACGCCCACACTGCGCTCAGCCAGTGAGCGGGAACCGGTCTCCACATGGGATCTGAACCCTCGGTCTTTTTGTCTTTTTTACTGACTGGTAAGGGGATCGCAACCCTCGGTGTCGCGCCCACACTGCGCTCAGCCAGTGAGCGGGAACCGGTCTCCACATGGGATCTGAACCCTCGGCGGGAGCGCTGCCGCGCTCCCAAGCGGCGCACTCTCCAGTGTGCCACCGGGCCGGCCCTGGAGGAATTGTTTCTTACTCAGGAGAGTGTCAGCCTTTGTATTCTATTCAGGCTTCAGCTGATTGGATGAGGTCCACTCCCATTAGGAAGGAAATCTGCTTTGCTCAGTCTATTGATTTAAATATTAATCTCATCCAAATATTCCCTCACAGAAACACCCAGAATAATATTTGACTAAATATCTGGGCACTCCCTGGCCCAGTCAAGTTGACACATAAAATTAACCATTAAGGTAGTCATCATACACATCGTCCAGCACCGACTGTGTACTCCCATCGTACATTGTGCCCCTCTGAGTACTGAACATGCTGATTTATTTTATTTTTATTTCATTTAATTTTATATTGCCCTTTATTTGCTAGTTTGCTGTTAGTCTTCTCCCCTATAAATGCCCTAGTGGAGTATTTTGCTGGTCATAGGCACGTGGCATGGGATAAGAGACCAAGAGAAGAGGTTCAAATCTTTATGTAATTCGTATACATCCATGAGCCGCTATAGTTAAGAACAAGAGTTCCATTTAAGGAAGCATAATCCAGGCAGAAATATCAATCTTCCCTCATGACTCTTACAAATATTGGGGGGGAGAGAGTAATATTTGGCCAATGATAACTCTTTTTACAAATTCCTTATGTTCTTCTTACTCTATCTGAAATTCTGCCTCTCATTTAGTTCGTGCCATGTCTGCTATAAGGCCTGTACCCGCTATTAGAGCATGTGCCCCCTCTCTCTTCTGCCTTGAGATATCACTCAAGGAGCACCATCTTTTCTTCTCTTTGGAAAGCAGAAAGACAGAGAGTAGAGGGCATTTTGCCACCTCTTGGTGACAGCATACTTGAGACTAAAACTAAGAGAGGAGAGCAGAGCCATGTGATATTGTGGGCATGAACCCTACCCAGAAAACCTACCACCCTGGTTTTAAGGCTGAACATGTGGCTCAGGCAGGGACAATCAGCATAGTTTATTCCCCTGGTTCCAGTAATTAGTTCAGGGTTGGACACATGACCCAAGCCAATGGAATGAGACTTAATCTTTGGAATTTAGCCGGATTTGTTTGGTGGGGGAGGGGGAGACTCTCTTTCAATTAAAGTTGTTAAGTTGGCAGAGAATAAGCCTGGAGCTACTGGGGCCATCTAACCACCACAAGCCTGCCTGAGAATGAAGCCAGTGCAGTTAAGTAGGTCAGAAAGACAGAGTGTGAACAGGTCCCTAGGACCTTAACTGAGCACCTGGATCCAGCCAGGCCTGAAACCTTTAGTTCTGGATTTATCCCTTGTATGGTCCAATACAGTTTTAGTTGAGATTCTGTCACTTACAACTGAAAAAGACCAAGGAACTCTGAGGAGAAACCTATGAATTCATTAGCAGTTGATTCTTTGACCCAGGAATCCCTTGTCTGTTTCCACAGCCTCCAGTGCTTCCACCACCGTGTCACTAATCCCAGTGCATGGAAATTGCCTCTTCCCCTGTCTGTCTTCTCCACAATACTGCAGCTACTAGAGCCCAGAAATGTGCCCTTTTCATTTCTGTGTCCTCTAAGTCTAACCTAGAGTCCAGAACAAACTGGTGCTAGGAGCCTTCAACGTGACAAGCCCATTTCCAATATTAACGCTTTCTACTACCTTAGGAAGTAGGTATTGCCACCTCCAAATTACAGGTAGGGAAACTGAGGCACATAGTGGCCACTTGCTTAGGAATTTAATAGGTGACAGACTCCTGATTTCTATCCAGACCTCTCTGACTTCAAAGCATCATTTGATAAATGCTTGTTGAATGACTAGATGACTCCACAGGCTGACTTTGACATTGATCCTAATGATATGTTAGCTTGTTAGATCTTTCTAACACAGATTCTGACATTGAGGAGCATTTGAAATTTTGCCAGAATGTGCCATAGAGTCTGGAGCTTCTTGGGCAGCTGGTCCACAGCTGACTGGGGGTCTCCTTCCCACCAATTCCTCCAGCCCCCCAATCTGCAGCCCCCTGGACTGTTGTTCTGAATAGCTGTCCCATGCCCTAAACTCTGGTGTGCCTTCCTTCTAGAGTAGCTCTTGGTTTGGTTTGGTTTGGTTTGGTTTGGTTTGGTTTGGTTTGGTTTGGTTGCGGGGGAGCGAGTCCTGCCAAGATCCTCAGGGCCTTAATGCTACTTCCTCTGCATGGAGGGCCCAGAAGACCTCAGCCTCTCTTCTCTGTCACTGCTTTCAACACTCCCCTGTCCTGAGTCCCATGCTCCCTGACGGCTGTTTGATGTCTTCCTTCTTCAGGGTGTTCATGACACACAGAGCCTGCTTCAGTCCCCACACCAGGTCATGTCATCTCCCATGTTAAAGTCTTTGCACATGCCCTGTCATCCACCTGAAGTTCTCCTCTGCATCCCAAAGCCATTGGCCTTATAGCCTCCACTCCTCCTGCAGGTAGCTGGCCGAACACTCATCCACAGAGAGTTCCCTGTGTGCCCCCACCCACATACATCAGAGTCCCCCATTCTGCCTGCTCTTAATGTTCTATATTTCTCTTAAATATCCCCCAACACACCTGTAATCACCCACCTGCTGAGAGCCCACACACCTCTAGGCTGTGCAAATCACGAGGACAAAGATACTGTCATGCTGGGCTTCAGCCACATCCTCATCCCTAGACCAGAGCCTGACACACAGTAGGAACTCCAAAATACTGAATGAATGAATGAATGGATGGATGGATGGATGGATGGATGAATGAATGAATTAGATAAACTAATTTGTGCTCAGATTTGGAGGATTCTGTTCTGTTAATCATCAGCCCCCCTCAGATTACAAACTCATTTGCATGTTATCAGCCACCTCTAAAACCTTCACCTGGAGCTGGAATAGTGAGCACCACAGCAGTGGAATTTGTGCTGACTTCTCACCTGGTCTGGGTTAGGGTAAGAACGCCTCCCACAACCGTCCTACCCAGCTTCCTTTTCCTCACTCCTCTGTACAAAAATCCCTATGTAACCTCTGCTCTTTCTCCCCTGAAAATCTCCTCTTCTCTATGTCTTTAAAAGAATAATAGGATAATAGAAATGAAGATAATAGTAACATGTGCTTACATGTGCCGAGCACTGTGCTAAGCACTTAGCACATTTCAGCTCATTGAATATTCACACAAATCCCGTAAGGTGGGGTGCAATTGTTATCCCCATTTTACAGACAAGGAAACCGAGGCTCAAGTCAGTTATTCAAGGTCACACAGCTGGTAAGTAATGGAGCCAGACAGTCTGACCCCAGAAAAACCTCACATAACCACTAAACTATATAATAATAACTTCCCAACATTTTTTACTGTGACTCATAGTAAAAACTTCTTTTCACATCATGACACAGTTCACACATATGCAGTCACCCACTAAAGACTGAAACAAAAGTTTTAGAAAGCAGTACTTATTTTTATTATGTGCTATGCATTCTATTTCCTTCAAAATAAATGATGGTCACAATCGAAGGCAATTAGTAGGTTATACATTCCAGTAGGTTCAAATTAAGTACGTACCGCATTTGAGTGTGCAGTGCTGCTTTTTATTAGGTTTTAAGTTAAAATCCATATTTGCTTGCACATGCATACTTATCTCTTACAGGATGCTGTGGCGTGTAGAATAGTGGTCCCCCAAAGATGTCCATGCCCTAATACCTGGAACCCATGAACATAGCAACGGGGAATTAAGGTTGCAGATGGAATTAAGGTTGGAAATCAATTGACTGGAGCTGGGGAGATTATTGGGTGAGCCCAATGTAATCACAAGGGTTTTAGATATGGAAAAAGGAAGTAGAGGAGAGAGGGTCAGAGCGATGCAGCATGAGAAAGACTCGACTGTCCGTTGCTGAAGACAAAAGTAGTTCCGTGAAGACAGAAGTAGGTCATGAGCCAAGGGATGCAGGTGGTTTCTAGAAACTGGAAAAGGGAAGGAAACAGGTTCTCCCCTAAAGCCTCCACAATGAACACAGTCCTGCCTGTGCCTTGATTTTAGTCAGTGAGACCTGTGTGAGACTTCTAACCTACAGGGCCCAGTGCAAAAAGCAAGTAATGAAGAATTTCAAGATGGTGTCATCAGAGCACTAAGCCACATGCAGCACTATTCTAAGCTCAGGCCTGTGTGACTGAGCAGGTTGCACACCTATGAAGCTGAGCCTTGTCCCAGCACTTAACCATGACTGGGAATGGCCCCCTGAAGCCACAGGCTGCACACGTGCTGAGGAGTGTCACCTTGACAACAGGAAGATGGGTGGGGGAGTGTGGCTTCTCCCCAGCTGGGAGGACCTGAGTGGGGTTCTTGGCACAGCAATAGAGCAGGGGTTCCCTGGTGTTCATTACTGCCCTCCCAAGGAGCCTTTCTAGACATGTTTTTCCTAATTCCACCTCTTCTCCATGAAATTTTAATACTGCAAATATACCATATATCACTTTATGAAATGTATATCTGTGCTTTAGACACAAAAAGAGTAAGATTCTCTTTTGCCCTCAGGAACCAACTTTCAAACCCTTGGGGCAACACCCCCCCCCACTACGCACCACTGAGTATGCATGGCTGGGGTGAAAAAAATTATACTCGCTTATGCCTGAAGCATAGATATATATTCAGTACCAAATGGGTATACAAAATACCTGTGGGTCAACATCACATCACGGGAGGTAGTTAAGAAAAAAATGTCCTTAGGAGAGCAGTAATTTGTAGGAGGTTGTAGAAGGTTGAGAAACTGTTCTAAAGAGGTGGTTTGGAATTGCCCAGTGAGGCCTCCTCAGGATCACAGGTATTGCAAGTATCATGCCAGGGATGGGCAGTGTCTCAGAGAGGCACTGATGGGACAGAGGGGGCTTCTCTCCTTCTGGCCCTGATGGGCAGCAGGAAACCCAGAACCACCCCATCTCTAAAACTGGTGCCTCAGAGTGGCCCACCAGCATGCTTATTTAGCCCACCAAATATTTTTTAAGGATATGAACTCATTACTAATATTTAAGAATTCAGAGATTTCACATAAAATATGGATTTATGGCTGTTTTGAAAAATTGCAAGACCTGATGACACTGGGGCTGCATTTCTGCATATCAACGATGGCTGGAGTTGATTAGTGACTGCTCCACTCAGAAATGCATAACTGCTCTAGTTTGCCACAGACCTCACTCCTCCTTATCGCTCCCCAATGCCAAACTCAAGTGTCAGTTCCATTCATCAATTTGTATGTACCATCACTTTTTCAGTGACTGGCTTATTTCATTTATGTACTTTCCCCATCTGGCCCCAGTACTGGGGCAGAACAGAAGGAAGGGACTGTGAGGAGGAAGGCCATTTTTTTCCTAAGTTTATTTCTATTTATTAAGGAGCCTTCAGCAATTAATAATAACAACTTTAATTAAACACTTACCATGTGCCAGGTACTGTATTAAGCACTGAGCTTCATTGGCTAATCTAATTCTCCCCCATATCCCTTTGGAGTAAATATAATATAATTATCTTCATTTTCCTGATTAGCAAACCTGGGCTCAGACAGGTAAGGTAACTCACCCAAGGTCACACAGCAAATCAGTGGCACATTCCAGTTACTATTCCTGTATAAAAACCATCCCAAACTTAATGATGTAAAACACCAGCTATTCTTCATCCTCATGCATACTATGGGTTGGGGACTCAGAAAGGGCAGAACAGGGGTGGCTTGTCTGTGCTCCCCAGTGTTCGGACCTCATCTGGGAAGACTTGAAGGCCAAGGATGAGTCAACAGCTGGGATCTAATCACTCGCTCAACATGTCTGGCACCTGGGTGCAGGTGACACAAGCATTAGACTCAGCTGGGACTGCCCACTGACCAGCGAACACGCACACAGCCTCCCTGTCTGGCTATGGCCTCTCCATGTGCTGGCTTCCTCACAACATGGAAGCCTCAGGGTACTTCTTACATGATGGCTCAGAATGTTCCAGAAACAAAGAGGAACAGCATGGCCTTTTTTCACCTATCTTGGCAGTTCCATGTTTCATTGGTTACAAGCAAGTCACCTAGATTCAAAAGAAGGTGACATAGACCCCGAACTCTGGATGGGAAGAGGTTACATTGTAGAAGAGCACAGAGGATGGAAGATATTGTTGTAGCCATCTTGGAAAAATATGCTCTGCACATGGCAGAAACAGGACGCACACTCAGGGATATGGCTCCAGAGACATCATGCTTAACCACCACACTCTGCCCTACAAGGCATTTGTGAGAATTAAATGAGATAATACATGCAAAGTGCTCAGGACAAGGAACGGCATGTAGTAAAAGTTCATTGACTGTTGCTTTCCTGATTTTATATACTCTCTTTGGCTGCCCCTACATCTGCGCATTACTTCACCTGTGAAACACCTGGCCACGTGCTTCTGGAAACCTGGCATCCATTCCTCTAATTTGGGAGAAAGACTTAAGTCAGCTGACCCATTGCGGTAGCTCTGAATGAGAGTTTCTCTGAGGTCTCACCCTGGAGGTGGCTGGCCTTTTCTCACCCACCCTGTGGCTTGGCCATGTCCCTGAAAACTCAGGCAGGGCCCAAGAACTGTGCCCCAGCCCCAGCCAATGACCCGGGGGACTGAAGTTCAGAGTTGAAGAGTTCAAACCCTGCACAGTTCACGAATGTTCCTGGGCCCCAAAGAGTAACCCGAGAAATTGTTTGTATCAGCAAGGAATGACTTAACTCTTGGCAAATCCTAGAAAACAGCCTCTCTTCCTGTTTCTAGAGGCCTTCCAAAGAAAAGAAACGTTTTAGGTTCTGCTCAGCTCTGTGGTTGACTGTGGACTCCCACCCCGTGGGGGAGCCATGGGTGAGGTCTCGGCCCCTGGCAGCAGGGGAAGGAGCATTCAGGGCGTGCAAACCAGACTATTTGGTTTTCTCCAGCCAAGGGGGCCTCTGTGTTGGCTTCAGAAATCACTGAGAGGTGGGAGGGTCGTCAACACTGATCCCTGAATCTCTCCTCTAACCTGCACCTTCCAACCAAGCAAGGCTGGTCTCACTACCCTGATCCACCTCACTGCGTTCCCTTCTTACCTCCCTGCCTTTGCAGGGGCTGAGCCATCTTCCCAGAACACCCTCCCTCCCGTCTGCACGATCAGTTTCCGGGTGGAGTTCTATGTCCATCACATGAAACCGTCCCTGAAAACCACAGTTCAACAAAAGTGTTTATTTCTCTTCCTTTACTTGCTACACAACTTAATTCTTCACTCATGAATTCAACAAACAATTTTTAGGTAAGCAGTTCTCAAGGCTTTTGGCTTCGTTATCCCCTTAACACTCTTAAAAATTATAGAGGACCCCAAAGAGTGTGGCTTACTTATATTTATGGCTTTTTACCATGTTAGGAATTGAAACTGAGAAATTTTCAAAATATTTATTCATTCACATGAAAAGAACAAGAACAAATCCATCACATGTTAATATCAGGTGGATGACATCATCACACGTCACGCAGCCTCTGGGAAACCCCACTGCACACTTGCTAGACATGAGTCTGGAAGGCAAATAACATCCTAGTATTTTTATTTCAAAACAAAAGTAGTTTTGATCTGTCGGACCCCATGAAGGATTTGAGTGTGCAGAGGGTCACTGAAGCACACCTCGAGAATCACTGTCTTATGATGTTTAGAGGCACCCAGTTCTCATTCTCTCAAATTCTCTCATTCTCACCCCTATCTCTATCTTATCTCTATTTATCTCTATCTTATCTCTATGTATTTCTATCTCCACCTGTCTCCATGTCTTCTTATCTTTTATCTATCATTGGCTTTTTGGTATAACTTCAGTATGTATTTTACTGGTCCTGGTTAGCATTTTTAAAAATTAAATAAGAATAGGAAAGAGAAAGAAAGGGAATGGAATATCAGTGTGCAAAGCACAGATTTTTAGTAAAGACTGTATATATTGCCATAAATACTTTTGCTATGCATCATTCCAGATACAGGCAAGGATATAGATACAGGTACAGATACAGATACAGGTACAGGTACAGGTACAGATACAGATACAGGTACAGGTACAGGTACAGATACAGGTACAGGTACAGATACAGGTACAGGTACAGGTACAGGTACAGATATAGATATAGATATGGATATAGAAATAGATAAATATAGATATAGATATAGATAGATATAGATATAGATGTAGATACAGATACAGATATAGACATAGATATAAATATGATATATTACAAAATCTTTCATGGAGATTCCTCAGTGTAAGGCAATATTCAGCGAAGTGTGGGGCACATTTTCCTAGGGATATGAGAAAAGACATTTTGGCTGCACACTCCACATGGATATGATACTAAATAACACTTTATCATATGGTGACGATATTAATAATCTCTGTTCAATTATCTTTCAATCATTCTGATTATGTCCAGGAGGAAGTCTCACTTGGGGTCTAGGATATTTTTAACACTCTTTAACATTTGCTAATCTCCCTTTGTAACCCAGACAGAGACAGCGTCAGGCTCCAGAGCTCTCAGCAGGCCACACAGGTGGGATCCAGCAACATTGTTTGGGATTATTTATTTATTTATTTATTTATTTATTTATTTATTTATACATGTGTACATATCTATAAAATATTATAGTTACCATCTATGTGTGACAGTGATGCTGGTTTCCTTTTATGTATTTTTTTTTTTATTGAATTATACATATTTTGGGGATTCAATGTTGACATATGTTGATCAAATCAATATTACTGGTATGTATATTGTTACAAATCGTACTTATTCTTTATGCCCCTTGTCCAATCTCTCCCTATCTCCCTTCCTGTCCCCCCTCCCACCACTGATAACCCTAGATTTCTTCTCTTTCTCTGAAAGGGTAATGGTTACTCTGTTGATTTGTTGCGTAGATGATCTGTTCAATGCTAGGGGTGTGTTCAGATCCCCCAATATTATCATAGAGCAGACGCTTCTTCTGTCACTCTGGAATGGGCTTTGTGGAGAGAGACATCTTATTCTTTTCTTTGGTCTCTGCTGGTGACTTTCCTTGTGTCAATGCACTCCAGTGACTGGCAGACCATCTGCACGGTGGTTGTGACATTAGCCACTTTCCCAGCAGCCATGGTTACTGTGGTGGCTGTGGTGGGCCACCCACATGGAAGTGATGTTTTGGCATGCTCCTTGGTGCTGGTGATGTGACTGTTGTGGGTGGGGGTTCCAGTCCCTAGCTCCATGTCCTGGGTCCCTGGACAGGCCCTGAGGTGCTGGGGGTGTGCCTGGTTGTGGGTCAGGGAATCCAGTCTCCGGCTCCATGCCCTGGGTAGGCCCCGAGGCACTGGTGGTGTGCCTGGGCTGGCACTAATTTTTTGTCCTTTGCTTACTCATAAAACAGGGGAACTTCCCATGGGAACCAGTACTTGAGCTCTGTGGTTGAGCTAAATTGCTGCTTTGCTGCTGTTTCCCTAGGGGAAGGCTTTTTGTGCGGCTCAGGGTTTAATGGTTGACCTTATAGGTTCTTCCAGCTCTCCAAAGACCAGGTGCACCTGGGTTGTATAGAAACTCTGATCTGGGCCTGAGTTTTTTCATCAAACTGAACCCCATGCAATTCTGCATTCCCAACCAGCCTCCTCTGAGTGATCCTGTGCTGATTGGGGGGCAGATCAACTGTCCTTGCTGTGTCCCAGTGTTCTCCCGGTGGACCCGTCTCCCCCACCTCCTGTGCTCCAAACACTTCCCATGGGACAGGCCCTGCACTAGTCCCTTTTGATGACTCACTGGCCTCTGAATGGCTCCCCTTTTTCAGCTGTTCTGGCTCCTCACTCCTGCATGGGTCCACGGGAAGTCTATTAGTGGTCTTGCTGTCCTAGGGGCCACCAAGGCCCTCTTCTCCCCTGCCACCTCCAAGCAACTTCATCTGAAAGGCACAGCTGCAGCTTCTGCTGCCTCCTGCTCCATGCACTCAGCAGCTCCAGCCTTAAAGCAGCTGCAGCCCAAAATGCTCAGAGCAGTTTTTTCTTTCTCTCATCATGGCTTCTCTCCCTTCTTGAACTCCATAGGTCTCTCCTCCTCTTTCCCTGAGCTCTAGCTGCCCTGGCTTGGCTGTTGTTACATTTTTATAGTTGTAAATTGGTTGATTTGTGTGAGAGAGTGATGCTGGGGACAGTCTATTCCACCATCTTGACTGGAACTCCCGGTTTCCATTTTAAGTAGAGATGTAACATTTCTCATTTAAGTAAATTTATTGAAGTAATGAAATGAGTTGATTTAAGGAGATATTTCAGAAAATAATATTGCAGGTGGTGTGCATATCTGGCAAAAAGTGTGAGATGAAGGGCCGGCCCAGTGGCGCACTGCTACAGTGCGCCGCTTGGGAGTGCAGTGGCGCTCCCACCGAGGGTTCGGATCCCACATACAGACTGGTTCCCGCTCACTGGCTGAGCGGGGTGCAGGCGCAACACTGAGGGTTGCGATCCCGTTGCCGGTCCTGGTCCGGTACGGGCACGACACTGAGGGCTGCGATCTGTTGCCGGACACGAAAAAAGACAAAAAGGAAAAAAAAAGTGTGAGATGAAGGTGGTTCCTCAGTAGTTGAAGTTCTGGAAATACTGATGTACTGGAAAAGGCACCAGATGGAATCAGACATATGAGGGTTCAAATTCCAGCTTTTGACCTTGGACAAGTGACTCAACCAGTCTGGAACTCACTGCTCCCTTGGTTTCTGAAAGTTTTCAAGGATCAAAGACATGAGATGACCTAAGATAAGAGAAAGATCCCAAAGACTGTACCACACTCTATGCTAAACAAACACTTTGCAGGCATCATCTCATTTTAGGCTCACAACGACCTTAAGATAAGGACCATTATTTCTACAGGAGGAAAGAAAGGCTCCGAGAAGTGCAATGACTTGTCCAAGGTCACACAGATGGAAAGTGCAGGGGTAGGGATTTGCAACCAACTCCAGCTGAGTATGAAATCCACTTTGTTCCTCACTACACTTGCCCATCTTTGGGGGACAGTAACAGAAGCAGGAGTGGCCACCAGCCACAAATCCCTCCATCAACCCTTTCTCCTCTCTGCTGATGCTACTAAACATAGTGAGAAAGTCGAGATAATTTTAATTAATTCTGCTATAACTATAATTTATTTTTACTTGCTTTGTAATTTACATAGACAAAATGTCAGGTTTCTCCCCCGAAGTCCAAGAGACTTAGATCAGTGAAGTTATTGCCACTGAGTTAAATATTAAGAGGCTAATTTGAAAATTCAAACTCAAGTTAACATTGAAAAAAATACAGTTGAATTTGATGAGGACAAGTTGTAGAATGTGTATAAGTCTTTTCTGACAGGAAAGAAACTTTCCATCCACCCTACTTATATTTACATTTTGAAGTCTTCAAGGTCTGACTTATAAACACCCAACGGTTTTCACCCTTGTTTAGATAACCAGATGTAGTGGCCGGCTCGGTGCTTTGTAGATTAAAGTAATTGTGCCAACAGTTCAAAGGTTCTCTTTCTCTTAAGGTGCTATTAAAAATGTGTGTCTTCTGACTGTAAATTTAGTTTTCTCCCTGACTAGATAAAAGAATTTTGCAATCAGGATTTTTATACTCCTAAATGACCAATGATCTTAGTTTCAAATTCAAATTCCCCCAAGGGACAAATGCCTGTGGGCATAGCTTTTACACAGGGTCATCTTATGTGAGGTGGAGCATTTGGGCAGAGGGAAGAGCAAGGATGAAGACCTTGAGATGGGAGGACCCTAAGTGTCTGAGGAGCAGTGGGGAGGACGCAGGACAGGACCAGGTCAGAGAGGTGAAGGGAGTTGGGAAGGAAAGACCACTGGGGCCTGTTCTCCATTGTAGGGACTTTGGCTTTTTCCCTGAATGAGATGGGAAGCAGTCAGAGGGTTCTAGCAAAACAAAACAAAACAAAACAAAAGCAGCATGTTCTGTCTTATGTTTTAATAGGATCACTCAAGAAGCTGAGTGGACAATGGGTCATAGCAAGTGGACGAGTGGCAATTCCATGTGACAAGCCATGTGAGCAGTTGTGCTGGTTGGATCAGCATGGTGGCACTGGAAGTGGTAAGAAGGGCCAGAATTTGATGGTGGATTAGATTTGAGTGTGTGAAAAAGGGCAGAATAAAGAACCATTCAAGGTGTGTAGTCTGAGCCACTGAAAGAAAGCGAGCAACATTTATTAAGAAGAAGACTCTTTGTTTATTATTTTATTTATTTAGGGAGGGGTGTGTATGGGCGCTGTCAGGTCCAGGGAGGATCACTTAAGGTGGTGCCACCCAGAGATACTCAGAATGGCGGTTCCCACCCTAAGGGACTTCCCTGTGAGAGAAAAAGAAAAAGGGACTCATAACCGCACCAGAACTCCATGCCACTGGTCCCCTCTGAAACCCTACTTTATATACTAAGGGAACCAAAAATTGTAAACCTAAAAAATCAACTAATTAACATAAGGCCCTAGCAGCTCCCATGGGACAGTTTAACTTTCACCTCATTAGCCTAAACCTCAGCCAACCGGAACAACACAGTTCACCACAAGAAGAAAGATAAACCCAACCCCCGGCGGGGAGGTCGGGCTCAGTTCTGTCCCTGTGCTTCCACCACGTTGCTGGTGCCAATAAACTCCTTCTAGCCTGATTTCTCATCTCATGCATGTGCACGAGAAGTTAGGTTGGGCCATGCAAAGCTTGAAATGCCCATTAAACACACAATAGGTGATGTTGTAGACAGCAGGGGACTGAATCCAGAGTGCAGGGAAAAGTCTGGGTTGGATGTAGACATTGAGAGCTGTCACTGTAAAACCCAAAAAGTGGGAGGAAAAACTTTTTGTTGAAAAGGAAATTTGAATACTAAAAAGTTAGAGCTTTTCCAGAAATTAAAGGAGTGTTCTCAGCCCAGGCAAAGGGAAGTGGAACCCAGGTAACATCACCCCACTGGAACCCTGGCCTGAGAGCACAGTTGCAACAGGCACTGAAGCCCGAGCAAGCCACCAGATGTGCCTGTCAGAACTATGACTGAGTCACAAGCCTCTGCCTCTTCTTTGAAGTATTTTCCCCAGACTGCCTGCTTCTGGCTTCCCCATCCCTCTTTACCTCTTTCTTGCAGCAGACCTGGTCAAAAGAGCTCACCTCTCATGGTGGATTGTTTAACGGGCACAAATTCCTCCCATCTGGTCTGTTCACACCTTTGCAATGTGACTGTGAGGCTCCTTCCATTCAGAGGTGGGGTCTATTTCTCCACCCCCTTGAATTTGGACTTGACCTTGTGACTTGATTTAACCAATATTATGTGATAGAAATGCCATGTGTGAGTTGCAGAGCTTGGGTATTAAGAGGCTTCAGGCTTCTGCCTTCACCTTCTTGGAATCTTGAGACTACCACATAAGGCAGCCTGTCTAGTCTACTGGAGGATGAGATGTTCTGTGGAGGTGAATCAAGGCACCCCATTTGACAGTCAGCCACCTAAAGGAGGGAGGCTATTTGGGACTTTCAGCTGCACCCAATCTCCCAGCTTTCTGCAGCCACAGGAGTGAGCCCCCAGCAAAACCAGCAGAGAAGCTGCCCAGCCAACATTCTGAACCATGAGAAAGAAGAAATCATTGTTTTATGCTGGTAAGTTCTGTGATTTAGTACACAGTGACAGATAACTGATACACCTCTCTCAGCTTCAGTTTCCTCATCTGTGAAACGGGGATAGCAGTCCCATCTAATAGAGTTATTCTGCACATTAACCAATTTGTTGAATGTGAAAATGCTTGTAATCTGTAAAAAAAAGACAAAAAAAATCGTGTGTGTTTATTGTTAATAGGCCTAACTAAAGATGTTAGGTAAAATAATATCTAGGGCTACTGGAAAGGTGACCTGAAGCTATTTTGGCACAGAAGATAACAAAAACAGCTAACATAAATAAGAAATTGGGGCACGCGCCAGGCACTGTGCTAAGTCCTTCACGTGTGCTAACTCGTTTAATGCTCGTGATAAGAAAGTGTATGAGGTTGGAACCATATTTTACAGATAAGGAAGCTGACTCCCAGAGAGGTTAAGAACTTTCCCAAAGTCACTCAGCTAACAAATGACAGCACTGGATCCAAACCCAGGTGATCTGGCTCATGAGCCCTTGTTCCCATGAGACAAAGGGGGCAAAATCTCTAAGACGGGCCCATCCACAGAAACACCCCCTACATTTTGACATAGCAGAAAAAGCTATCCTGCTTTGCTGTGATGAGGAAGTTCTATTTAGCTGTTATTTGACAGTGGCTGGAGATGGGAACAGGGAAGTCATTTGCCTCTGGAACACCGGCTGTGTCAGATACTATTTATGTCTCTTCCAGGGTCTCTTCTCCTTTTCCTTCTCCCATCCCGTTAGGGGTCGTGCTCTGTGAGACCTTGTTTCAGGAGTGTTCTCTGGCAGGGCTTCCCAGATTTTTAATCCAAAAGCAATAGCCCATCTGCAGAGAACTAGGATTTTCCTGAACTAAGAAGAGATTTCTCCAAGCTGGGTAAGAGAAGAGAGGTTTCTGTGGGTTCTGGAGCCCTGGGGGTTGTTCCCCGCTCCCTGACAGTTCCCTAAGGATATAGTGGGCATCAGAGGAGGCTGCCCTCCCATGTCATGCCTGGTCACTTTAATTCCCTGTCTCAGCCAAGGTTCCTTGCCCCGGGCATGGAAGTGGACATCAGAGCCACCGCATCTGTAGGGGCCCTGTGAGCTGGGACAATGGGCCTTCCATGGGTAACCAGTGGGTACCAGTGACTGGTACTGCTTACAACTCCAGAACCCCAAATCTTGGTACAGCCCAGGAGTGGGGGTCAATAAGCCTCAATCATGAAAGAGGTTAAGGGCTCAGACTGGAAATAAGGTGGATTCAGCACAACGTTCCCCAAATTTCAGTCACTTGCAGAAGTTAAATTTATATTTCAGGTAAATAACAAAAATTTTTGGTATAAGTGTGCTACAAATATTGCTAAGAAGAAACTAACAAAACAAGAGATTTTGGGGGCTGCTTAGACTGACCACCTCGCTCCCCAATATTTTGTACATACTTACACCAAAAAGCTATTTGTTGTTTAAAATTCAAACTTAACTGGGGGTCCTGTGTTTTTATTTGCTAAATCTGGCAACCCTAACTTCAAGATTTTCACCATAAACGTACACCACCTCGTATACTTTAAAGTTTACAAGAACAAGCCAACTGTTCTAACATTTAGCTAATACTTTCTTTAAATCCATATTAGTTTTTTAGTTAGGTAAAGTTATTTTTCAAGAAAATTTTATGCCACTAATAAAAATAGACAACCTCAAGCGGAATTGACTTAAACAGAATGCAACTGTAAAAATGATACTTGATGAGCGTCAAGCAGTGTTATAAAGCTCTAGCTAAGGACTTTGGCCTCCCGGAGGCCTGTCCTTTCTCTTACAAAAAGAGATGGGTAAGTGTTAGAGAGATGTTTAAGACAGTAGGAGACTGTCTCTCTCAAAGGAGACTTTGAAACCTTAAAGGACAGAAGAATAATTGAAGAGAGAATAAATTTCTCTTCATGTGAATCAACGTTATATAAATTCAGGTCCATGCACTGCTTTCACCTAAACTTGTTTTAGCATCATACTTTGGGAAATACTGACTTACAGGACATAAAGTAATGTGGCATTCGTTGCTCACCTGAGTTTGTGATGTGAGATTGGTACTGAAGTCCAAAAATAATGAAAAGAAATACCTGCATCTGACCCTGCTGGGGTCCTATGGGCTGGGCATTTTACCTGCATGGCCCTGTTCATTCCTCCCAAGCAACTCAGCAGAAAAATTATTCTCTCTCCCATTTTTCTAATGCAGCAGCAGAGACACCACTTCCCAGAGTCAGTCAGCTAATCAGGAACACAATTTGTATTCTCAACAACTTTGCTTGTATTGACTTTCTCCATACACTCCTCCCAAGCTACAGCAACACAGAATGAGAATGAAGTATCTGAAAAAGGCTTTTGGGACTGTTTTGCCATCTCTCCTCCTGACCACCCACCCCCAGCCCTGCTCCCAGGTTATACTTGGAAAGAGTCAAGGAGCCTAATTCCAAGGCAATAAAAGTTTCCAAATTTCCCCGGTGTACAAGAGATTTTGATCTGTTTCCCACAATTTGCAATGATTTGCCTTTTGAGACATCCCAAATTCTTCTCTGTCTTGACAAGTTAGCAAGAGCCAGCTGATCTCTCAGGAGGACTGGGTTTCGGACTGAGGAGAAAACACCTGTGTGCCTTGCAAATACCATCCCAGTCAAGCAGAGATGCTTCCACTTTTGTTGTGGTTTTTTAAAAAATTCAATCAACTAACTTTTTATTTTAAAATTTTATTTATTGGTAGAACAACTCTTCAACCCTCAGAAAGAAAACCACATCTTTAATCTGTTTGCCTAAACATATATAGACATGGTTATCCATGTATGTCACTGAGGAGGGGACAATATAGTTACAGTTTTGGAGATGGCTTAAATTTTATTTATTGGTAGAACAACTCTTCAACCCTCAGAAAGAAAACCACATCTTTAATCTGTTTGCCTAAACATATATACACATGGTTATCCATGTATGTCACTGAGGAGGGGACAATATAGTTACAGTTTTGGAGATGGCTTTTCTACACTTGATAAAATATTATACGCACAAGGGGTCGTCAAACTTTCTCTGTAAAGGGCCAAATAATAAATATTTGAGGCTTTGCAGGCTGCCTGGTCTCTGTTGTATTACTCAAGTCTGCCACTGGAGCACAAAAGCAGCCATCGACTACATGTAAATGAATGAGTGTGGCTGTGTGCCAACAAAACTTTTTTACAAAAACAGGTGGCCTAGGGTCATAGTTTGTAGACTCCTGGTATACACTGTGCAGTATACAATATAGCCACATGGTTAAGGGCTGAGGGTTTGGTACCAGGGGACCCTGGGTTCCAATTTGGGCTGTCCCAGTACTAGTTGTAAGATCTAGATGTGCATATCATATAATAGCTCTCCACCTCAGTTTCTTTGTCTGTATAATAGGAATAATGATAGCTAGACCACAGTATTGACAGGATTCAATGAACTAAAGTGTGTCACCAATGCAGCCCAGACCCTATGCACAGTAGAATGTGCAGAAACAGTGGCTGCTATGTTACCTGCTACCGTGAACCTGGCTGCTTGTTTGTCTTCCACCGTCTGCATGTTAGTCCATTGAGTAAATACACTTGAATCTGTGTCATTATTTCACCCAGACTGTCTACTTTAAAAATCATTCAACACCCTTGAAGAATGGAGGGTGAAGGGGAGAAGCTGATTTTCATTTTTGGACTAAATGTCTGAGTAAATGTGGGTGTGTTTGGGGAGGGGAGGGTGTTTAAAGACAAAATCAACAGTGAAATATTTGCTTGGGAGGAATTTCTCTCCCCTCCTCCAATCAAGGAAGCTTCTACTAAAATATCTGAATGCATTTCAGAATTCTTTGAGAACTGGGTAGGGTTAGGTAGGCCCTTCGTTGAAAGTAAGAGAAATGTAAATAAAACCGCAATGGGGTCCCAGTAGAAAAAATAAAGGGGTTTGTTCTAGGGAATCAGGGGTGTTTCATAGAATCCAAAGTCCAAAATGCAGCTGGCCTCAGCAGGTACAGGACAATGAATGACAAGCTATGGGGGCAACAGTGGCACCTCTCATTCTGGGGCAGCATGGTCTCTCCTTTCTACAATTTCCTGCAGAAATAGGTACATTTTGATTTCACCCTTTAAATCTTGTTCTATTGTAGTCTCATCCTTGGATCCAACTCTTGAGACTTTTATCACACGATGGGGCAAGCCATTTCTTGATTGAGAAAAGGAGAGAAAAGTAGGCATCTGTTTGGGTCTTAACTTCCTGCCTTGGGTTTTGGCCAGGAGATGAGGGTGTTGTGTCAGACAGGTGTGGGGGAGCCTGAGGAAAAAGGAGCTCCCCACACCTCAATCTTTGTTTAAGATTCTAGATCCTTCTGTCTGGCTTACTTGACCGCACCCAGGGGTAGTCACATGGAAGTGAACTTGGAGTGGCAAATTGAGACCAGGAGCTACTTTGGCTTTCTGCTTTCCCCTGCTGTTCCTGGTTCGCACATGGTAAGGAAGTCACCTGGCAGTGGCTTCACAAGGAGGGACGTAGAAGATGGCTAAATTGAATGGATCACTGTCTTGCATGGGACCTATCGGGGGGAGAGCAGTGCAACCCATTTGCAGAACTATGCCAGAGGGCTGTGGAGGGTTTGGCAGCAACTCAGGGCAGGTTGGCTGAAAAGGTCCCAAAGCTGAGGAGAGAAAGAATTAGTGGTTGTGTTCTGAGCTGAAGAAGAGCAGAAGTCCAGCTACACTGGCCATCAGCTTCCACTGTAGACGTTAGCAGTGACCTGAGGAGCCACTATACCAGGACAAGATGTACGTGTAAGGCCATCTTCCCTCCAGACCACTCAGGCCCCTGAGCTCACCCACCCCTAAACACCTCGAGGTCCTCTTGGCAGAGCAGATGAAGAAATCAGGAGACCCAATTAACCCAAAGGCTGAGCGTGACCTAAAACTATTTGAATTACTGGATTAGATTCTTTTTTAAAAGTATTTTTTAAAAATTTTCTTCTTTAATCTGAAATTTAAGGGGTCAGCAAACTTTTTTCCATAAAGGGCCAGATGGCAAATATTTTAAGTTTTCCAAGCTGTATGGTCTCTGTTAAGAATACGCAATTGTGGGGGCCGGCCCGGTGGCGCACTGGATAGTGCGCCGCTTGGGAGGCGCGGCGGCGCTCCCGCCCGAGGGTTCGGATCCCACGTACAGACCGGTTCCCGCTCACTGGCTGAGCGAGGCGCAGGAGCAACACCGAGGGTTGCAATCCCGTTGCCGGTCCCCGGTCCGGTACGGGGGCAACACTGAGGGTTGCGATCCGTTGCTGGACACGGAAAAAGACAAAAAAGAAAAAAAAAAAAAAAAAAGAATACTCAATTGTGCTGTTGTAGTGCAAAAACAGCCATAGACATTTGTAAATGAATGAATGTGGCTGTGTCCCAATAAGACTTTACTGACACTGAAATTTGAATTTCATATTATGTTCACATGTCATAAAATATTCCTCTTTTGATTTTTTCAACCATTTTAACATGTAAAACCATTCTTAGCATGCAGATTGTACAGAAACAGGCCACAGGCTAGATATGGATGCTGGACCATGGTTTGCTGGCTCCTACAATATTTGATTCATATAAAGAAATACACGTCAAATATATTACGAAGTCTAATAACAAATCAAAATCCGTGAACCCAGCACCGAATTTAAACCCCCAAACATTATCAGTCATTGACTCTTTGTCCTCTCTCACCCATTATTCGGCCTCCCCCACCACCCTGCCCCAAGGGGACCATAGTTCTCAATTTCATGTTTATCATTCAGCTTTTTCTTTTACAGTTTTATTAAATATGTCATCTGTAAGCAATCCTTATAAAATTTTGCTTCTGCGGGGGCTTTATAAAAATGGTATCATGTTGTATGTATGCTCCAGGTGACACCTACACTATTGACTTGTTTTAAAGCTCAGCAGTAGCAGAGACTACTTAGTGATTGTGTGTAATTTGAATTACAATTTATATGAATATGTTATGTTATGTGACATATATGTATCATATATGTTATATGAATTACAGTTTAATTCCCTGGCGGGGAAACCTGATTGGCCCAGCTGGAATCAGGTGAGACAGAAATGGCCAGGGAGGGAAGGTCATATGGTAAAAGCCTGGACAGCGGGGCTCATTCCATAGGTCACTGGAGGCAGATCTCAGCAAATGGGATCATGGGCGAGGTACATAACTCCAGAAGTGCATATGACATTTTACCAGTAAGTGTCTAGTCTCATATTCCCAGGGGGAATTTACTGCAGGGAACTGATGTTTAAGGTGTTGGAAGGGCCGGAAGAACAAGAGAAGCCTGCGCAGAGTGTACATGCATGCTGCCTCTGGATGGGCTGCTGATGGCAACAAGCTCCCTGAGCAGCTTCAGAAGCCACAGGTCACCCTGCCACCACCTGACACCACTGCTGGTGCCGTTGGTGCTGCCACTGTCACACTGCCAGAAGCATCACCAGGAGCTGGGAAAATGACTTCTCCCCTCTCCCGCCTTCCATTAACCCACCAAGGTCTCCCGTTGGTAGAAGCTGCAGGAATCCAGCTAAAGGTCTGGGAAATGCAGCTTGCAGCTTTCCAGCCCCAACAGTAGAAAAGAGAGTAGAGTGTGGGCAGGTGGAGCTGAGAGACAACCTAATCTCGCCAGCTTGTTCGCCGATTTCATTCCTAGCAATTCTTGAAGGCTATTGCTTATTTCAATCTTGGAAAATACTGCAATTCTTTGATTGGTAAAATAGCCTGTGCTCCTGAATGCTATGGAACAGCACCAGCATCAAGTGGAAAGAGTAGGGAAATGCTACTGCATGACTCTCTTTCTATCCTTCTTAGTGTATATAATGGGGGAAACAATTCCTGGCCTTTCCCTCATTTGGCCATGAAGAAATGGTGAGTCTGATTGGAAGGTTACAACTGTGTAGTCCCCAATTTGTCACTTTGAAAGGATGTAGGTCTGTCTGCCAGCAAATGTTTGTTGAGTAATCATATATCTGATCCAGAGAAGTTAGTAATGCTGCTTGAAAAGCCAAAGATCCAGTCCATGCCTTCAATGAGGTTATAATCTCATTGAAGAGATTCACTCATGGTACAAATAGAGAACAAAGAATTCAGTGATAATAAAGACCAAAGATGGGTAGAATGTGGCACACATACCACGGCTCCTCATTCCCAGACCTATGACAGGCATTACTAATCAATCAAAGCCTTTTCGTTTCTTATTGAATTTAATCTCATAATTCTCAACACAATGATTCAGACATCTCTTAATCTCTCAAAATTGATAGATACAGCCTCCCAGGCTATATCTGTCAGTTAATTTATCGGATCAACAAAAATTACTAACAGCCCACTATGGCCCAGGCACAGAGCTGGGCATGATGGCAGATACCACGGAAAGACCCATGCTTGTGACTCAGAGTCTAGGGAGGGAACCAAAGAAACAAATAGGAAACAACACAGTGGTGTAAGTCCTAGTATGTAGAAAATACAGGTTTCTGTGGATGTTCAGAGGAGGGACACCATCCACACTTGGGAATCAAGGAGGCCTCTGAGCTGATACCTGAAGGATGAACAAGATTTAACCAAACAAAAGTGAAAGTGTATTCTTGAGGGACTTTTTAGTTGCAACTGACAGAAACAGCTCAAGTTGCCTTAAGCAAACAGAGAAATACATCAGCTCATGTAACTGAAAAACATTGGCTCATGTAGCTGGAAAGTCCCAGAGTGTTTGCTTCAGGCCTGGCTGGATCCAGGTGCTCAAGTGATGTCATTAGGTCTGTCTTTACCTTTTGGACCTGCAGCTTCATTTTCTTTTCTTTTTTTTTTTTTTTAATAGATGACCGGTAAGGGGATCTTAACCCTTGACTTGGTGTTGTC
>NW_007726916.1:57778-58401 GCF_000696425.1 Galeopterus variegatus
ACCCGCGGCCTTGGTGTTATCAGCACCGCACTCTCCTGAGTGAGCCACGGGCCGGCCCTCTGCAGCTTCATTTTCAAGTAGGCTAACCTCTCATGGTGACAACGATGTCCCTGAGCAGCTGCAGGCTCACATCCTGTCTGCTCACAAAGGTACCAGCAAGGGTCCTAAGGTTGACTCTAATTTGCCCAGGCTTAGTCCTGTTCTACCCCCATAGTTTTATCACACCTACCCAAATTATGTAGCTGGAGTAGACCTCCAAGGAGACTGAGGTGCTTTCACCAGGAGAAATGGGAAGTATGCTGAGCTAGCAAACAAACAAAGCTGATCTCTGCTTTGAAAAAGGAAGAACAGGAGAGCTCCAGACAGAGGCACTGTGTTTTAGTCCATTTTGTGTTGCTATAACAGAATTACCTGAGACTGGGTAATTTATAAAGAAGAGAGGTTTATTTGGCTTACGATTCTGGGACAGCTGCGTCTGGCACAGGCCTCAGGCTGCTTCTACTCATGGCGGAAAGTGGCAGGCAGCCGGTGGGTACACGCAGATCACATGGTGAGAGGAAGCGAGAGAGAGAAGGTGCCAGGGTCTTTTTAAGCAATGAGCTCTCGCAGGAACTAATAGAGCG
>NW_007726916.1:59219-91629 GCF_000696425.1 Galeopterus variegatus
GTGCCAGGGTCTTTTTAAGCAATGAGCTCTCGCAGGAACTAATAGAGCGAGACTCACTCATGACTCCCCCCTCCCCCAGGGAGAGCATTAATCCATTCATGAGGGGTCCGCCCCCATGACTCGATCAGTTTCCAACACTGCCACATTGGGGATCAACTTTCCGCATGAGTTTTGGAGGGGACAACACATCCAAACTCCATCACACTGAAGACCATAGAGAACCAACAATGCCCCGGAGGAAAGGTTTGGTTGTGAAGTGCTGCATCTGAGCATGGAGTGGGAAGATGAGTCTGGGAGGATGGGAGCAGGCAGGTCCCTCAGGGCCTCTTAACCACTTAGGGTTTAGCCTTTATCCCAAGGGCGGTGAGAAGCCATTTCTGGGTTTTAAGAAAGAGATAGAAGATTCCAAATCGCTTTTATATGTGATGAATTAAGAGCTTTGGGGAAGTGGGGAGAGAGGGAAGAAGCATCGCTTTTCGAGATTAACTCTTAAAAACACTGCTGTTAAAGCAAACCATGCAATTTGGCGATCATTTTCCATTGAAACCCATTTGGGTGATATGTGTTCCTCCAATTAGTATAACAACCTGGAGACACTTCTCCAGAACAATATGGTTTCTAGTCCTCACACTCATTGCTATGATTCACTCGTGTTTTCATTCCTCAGTTAAAAGAAGAGGTTGCTTGCACCCAGGGCTGCTGCACACTCTGCCTTGCAATGTTAAAAATGGGCTTCTTGTAGCACAGAATGACCAACAGCCTGAATCCCGAGGCTTCTGACAAACAGGCAGAGTTAACCCTTCAGCAGCCTTAGCCCTTGCCTGACAGGCAAGCCACAGCCGCCACAGCCACCACAGCCGTCCTCTTCTGAAGGAGGACAAATCCCACCCTGGAAAGAACCATATGAAGCAAGCCTCAATTCTGCTCATAAATCAATGTCTGCAAGTCTGTTTCTACATGTCGTTAAGTTACATGGAAAGTACAACTGGACTTGTCCCCGGTTTTCCCATTAGGGATAATATAAAGTAGAGGCGGAAGTTAATTGAGTTCAGAGTTCACTGTGTAATGTTAGGGAATTGGGACTCTGGCAAGTAGGTCATGTGTAACATGTGTTCTGAGGGTAGCATTTTCACACGACTTCCCTGGAGGAGAAAAGTTTTCTTTCACCAGGAGTGCAATCTTCAGAAAACAGGCTTCTGGGGTTCCAAAGGGGCTTTCACCTACATCAGAATAAAGGTCTCGTTTTGCTTATAGAGACTTTCTTGCAGTGGGCCATGCTCATGATGTTCAAGAAAAGGTAATAAAACCACCAGCCTTTCAACAGGAGCTGTAAAGGCCAGTGCTTAAGAACAGAGACCTCGGAGCCAGATTGCCAGATCTGTCACAAGTTGGGAGACACAGCAAGGATCATTTAACCCTGTGAGCCTCAGCTTTCTAATCTATAAAATAGAGTATTCAATTGCACCTGCCTCATAAATTCACTGTGAAGATTAAATAAGTTACTGTATGTCCAGTGCTTAGAGCAGTGCCCAGTTCAGAGAAAGTGCTAAAGTGTTAGCTGTTCCTCACGAGTGCTTCTGTGCTAGAGCTTAGTTCCTTACATGCATTATCTCACTTCATCACTAAAAAAATAGAGATTAAAATTCTGCAGTTGGCAAAGGTCGATGTACCATGAGGAAATTGAAGCTTAAGCATTAGGACCTTCGCTTTCACGGCCTCTTCCAAAGTGCTGGGAGAGCCCTGAAATAAGCTCCTGAGGGCATGTGTTATATTTGTAAAAGCAAGACCTGTTTCTATTCTTATTCTTATAAAAGAATCCCAAAGTTGTATAAGCTTCAGGTCTCACAAACTTGGATCCTCCCTTAGAGGTAGGGATTCTTATTCCCATTTTGCGGATGAGAAAACAGCACTCAGAGAAGTGAGGTGACCTACCCAAGGTCACACAGCTAGAGAAGAGCAGAGCCGTGATCTCAACCCTAGTCTGTTTGTCTGGCATCCACTGCCTGCCTCAAGGTGTGGATACATGCAGCCGCAGACCTTCGCCAGACAGGACTTGCTTCCTCTTGCCTTTTCTAACTGGATCTGGCCCAGGCAGCCATCACAGAGCTTGGCCCCTGCGAGGCACAAAAGTAAACATTGTCTATATGAATGAATGATTTTTGAACCTCTCCTCCCATGTCCAATCCAAGGACCCTAAAACTTCTCTCCTCACTGCATGCATCTTAGGGACCACAGGGGGGTTGTTGTTACTTGGGTGTGACCCTCCTCTGGCAGGGGAGAGAGTATGGGAGTGACCCAAGCTAGGACAACGTGGAGGTCCCTCTTTGAAACTTGAGTTCAGAGTGGCCAAAGACTGAAACACGGGTGAGTTTATTCCATGACCTCTTTCTCTCCCTGGTTTTGCAGACTTCCTTACAATTCTGCAAGTCCTGATATCCCCACTATAAAGTCTCCTAAGATTGCCAAGAGTAGGGTTCCATGGCACACAATCAAGGGCTGAAATCAAGTGACTCACTGCCCTCCCCAACACCCAACAGCTCACCCTGGCCACACGTCTATAGAAGTGATGATTCAGATATGGGGGGGGTCAGGGATTGTGAAAGTGATCTTAAATGTTCTGCAGCCCAACCACGTTTTGAGGACTGACTCTCTCTCACAACATCCCCCCACCCAATGGTCACCCAGCTTCTGCTTAAAACCTTTGGGGGATCTCCTTTTTCTTTCTTTTTTCTTCTTTCTACCTTTCCTCCAAGTTTTCTTCCCTTTCATCTTTCTTTTGGGGAAGGTTCACTTACTCACCCACCAGAAGCCAGGCAAGTCCTGTGTAAGGCCATACAACTCCTAAGTTAGATGTTACAAAGTCCCTGCCTTAAACACACACATCCCTGGTGACAGCAATTCCGTTCCTAGATATTTACCCAAAAGAAATAAAAACATATGTCCACGAAAAGACTTGCCCATGAAATGTTTATAGCAACATGATTCATAATAGTCAAAAAGTAGAACAAGCCAGATTTCCATCAACTGGCAAATGGAACAAAGTATGGTATCATCCATATGATAGAATATTACTCAGCAATGAGAAGAAAATAATTTTTAATCCACCCAATAACATGGATGAATCTCAAAACCATGCTGAATCAAAGTAGCCAGGCACAAAAACAGTCTAGAAAAGATAAATCCAATCCGTTGTGACAGAACACAGACCATACTTCCAGGGACTAGGAATGGGGGGGAGGATTGGCTGGAAAGGGGCATGAGGGAACTTTCTGGAGTAATGCAAATGTTCTATATTTTGGCGATGGTGGTTACACAGGTGTAGGCATTTATCAAAACTCATCAAACTAACTTAAAATGTGTTCATTTTATTATATGTAAATTATGCCTCATTAAAGTTGATTTTTTTATGTTAAAAACAAAACAACAACAAAAAACACTTGCTTTGACAAATTCTCAGCCTGATTAGACTCTTATCTGGGCATCATTCAATGATATAATAAGCCCTGAATAATTTTAAAGGTAAGAGTTTTGTCTTTTTAAACTTAAAGGTTACCTTTTAACTCTAAATTTCTCCAATAAAATAAAACTATTTGGCAATACTAAGTGTTCACAAGCATGTGGAGCAACAGGAGTTGTCACAGCTGTTGGTGGGGGACCAATCTATCACTATCTAGTGTCCATAACCCAGCAGTTCCATCCCTAGTGTTATGTCCTGTGTGTGCCCAGGACTCTCATATCAGATGTTCATTGCAGTAGTTTTTAACAGTGAAAAATTGGGGGTGGGAGGAGACTCAATATCCAGGAAAATGGAAAAAAAATATATCATTGTATGCAAGTGAATCTTATATGGCAGAGAAAAAGGGCCATGTATCAAGAGAGACACATCTCAAAACTGTAGTGTTAAATATAAAAAAAGCAAGTTTCAGAAAGACACACCTCAAATAATACCATTTATAAAAGGTTTTGAAAACATGCAATATAATATTATACCTTCTGTATAGATGTGCACATAAGTAGTAAAATTATGAAAACAGGAATGGAAATAAGGAAGTTTCCAGTGAATAAAGATGACATTATTCGGGCTGAATCCTGGCTTGGCTCTTTTCTACTGGACCCAATAATGGTATCAACCTCATGGTGTTTCTGTGAGGATTAAATGAAACAATACATGTAAAACACTGCACTCAGGCAATCTTTAAGTCTAAATCAGCAGTGTATTTATAATAAGGTTTATATGTACAGGATGTATAAAGAGGTGACAGTAGAACTGTCAGTCTCAGAACTCTCTTAAATTAAGATTTTTCTAATTAAAAAAGTAATTTTGTGTTTATGCTTATCACAGAGACCTTGAAAATTACAGAGATATGTACAAAAAGAAAAGAAAATTATGACCCAAATTCTTCCTACCCAAGGAAAACACTATTAATGCGTTAATGACTTTCCTTCCAGTCTTTTTACTGGTGATATGCACTCACACGTACTTAGTGTGCATGTGTGTGCGTGTGTGTATCTATACATATCTGTCTATCTGTCTGTCTATCTATCTATCTATGAGAAACATCTTCCAGCTTTCTATTTGTATTCTGCCTTCTCCTTTAACTCTTCAGGATGACTCTATAAGAGTTTGAAGCAATTCCTCCTTCCCTACCAGCATAACCCTGTTTTTGTTCACAGATTGACCAAAATTCCCGTGATCTCAGGGCAGAGGTGTAGGGGTAGCTATAAGATCTAGCTATGGCCAATTAAAAGTAATAAGTCTGATACGGGAGCACCTAGAAAGGAGTTTTGCACCCTGAAAAAAGATAAGACTGAAGTTCTGCCTGCTCTGGCCATACATTTCTTTCCTGTCTTTGAAGGAGATCATAATGCCTGGAGCTGTGGCAGCCATTCTATGTTCATGAGACAACAAGCCAGACAACAAACTACCAACACAATAAGGATGGTGGGTCAGAAAGACAGAAAGAGCCTGGGTCTTTGATGACACTGTTGAGGTGTCAGACCAACCCCAAGGCCACTAGACTTCAAACTTCTTATAAACAAACAAAAATGGTCTCATGATAAACTACCAACACAATAAGGATGGTGGGTCAGAAAGACAGAAAGAGCCTGGGTCTTTGATGACACTGTTGAGGTGTCGGACCAACCCCAAGGCCACTAGACTTCAAACTTCTTATAAACAAACAAAAATGGTCTCATGATTTAAGGCATCAAAAGTCTGACTTTCTATTGCTTGCTGCCAAAAACATTGCAAATGCAGGCATTTTGTAGAATTACAGAACATTCTAAAGAAGAAAATAAACATCACCCAAAATTTTACTGCCTGGGGATGATTACTATTAATATTTTGGTATATTTCCTTCCAACTGTAGAGAGAGAGGGAAAAAAATCTTTTTCTACAGTTTATTATCTTGATTCTTGGCTTACTACTAAATTCAGAGTATTTTTTCATGTTATTAAATAGTGTTTGGAAAGTTTATTCCTGATATCTACCGCTTGGATGTCTTGTCATGGCTGACATGTTCGGTTTTATTTCTGTCATGAAGATAAAACAAGAGGATTTCTGTTTGCACGTGTTGCTTTTTTTCTTTTCCTGATTTGTTTCCAGCTTTTGCTATGTGAATTTTTCACTCTGCTTGAAAAAGTTCCCTTTCTCCAGCATTGTGGAAGGTAATTCACTCTTCACAGGACTCTAGGTTTCAGGTTTACAGTTTGAGGCTTGTTTCCTTGATCCTTCCGAGAATCTCACATTGCTTAGTCCTGAATTTCAGCTGTATAGAAGTGTTCGGCTTCCTCTTACCACCTGATGAGTAAATCTCACATACCAGCTGTTGCTGGCTTATGAAGAATCAAGTACTGGAAGTTCTTCCTCCAAACTGGAGTGCTTTCCAGGCACATTTTATGGGAGCTAAATCTCCCCACTTCTTAATCTTTATTGGGGGGGGGCAGTGGTGTAGAGGGGACAAAAGGAAGAAAGGTTTTCTTTAGTAGGTCACAAAGATGCTAAAGGACAAAATCAATCCAGGTGATGCCTTTTAAGCAACACCTGAGTGAGTGGGTTAGAGTAATTTCTACATGTTGAGTCTTGGCCTCTGAAAGCAGACATCATGTGCAACGTCTTATTCAGTTCTTTCTGAGCAATTCTTCTTAGAGGCACAGGAGCAAGATGTGGAAAGGTGAAGATGAAAGAGGCTTAACAGATCGGTTGGCAGACTCCAGCCTCGGTTGAGGGCTGTATCTGGGTGCCTTCTGCTCAAATTGGGGGCCATCTGGTTTGATACTTCAAAACTATCAGTAGCTTCTTTGCTACGATTTTTTTTTTTTTTTTTGACCGATTCACCAGTTGGGGTTTCTGATGGCCAGTGTTCACTTTGCTCTCAGTTACAAATATTTAGAAATTAAACTTATTAGAATAAAATGCATCAAAATATAGGATCTGTGAAACTCGTTCAATTTCCCTTGAGATCTGTCTCAAAGCACTTACATCCAAATACAGATATATTAATGATCCTTGGATTTGGGGAATTTGATAATTTATTTATGCTTCTATTTATACTGGCAGAGAGAAGCTGCAGGAAACATAAATGCACAGGCTTGGTTCTGGCTTCAGGTAAATTAAGATTAGCGTTCCACCTTTGCCACTTCCTAACTGTGTGGTCTTGGGCAAGTTACTTGACCTCGCTAAGCCTCAGATTCTTCACCTCGAAAATAGGGATATAATGCTACCTGCTTTACAATTTTTTTAATTAAAGCATAATTTATATTGGTATATATTTATGTAATAAAAGGTATGGTTCTTGAGTTTTCTGTTCAATGAGTTTTTACATTTATATACACATAACTAACCAGCACCCAAAATAAGATGTAAAACATTTCCAATGCCTTGCTGCCTACTCTAGAACGTCCGTCACATAAACGGAATCATACAGTATAACTATTTTGTATCTTGCATGTTTAACTCAGCTGAATTTTTAGAAAATTCATTCATGTGTATATCAATAGTTTATTCCCTTTTATTGCTGAATAATATTCCATTTCATGGATATGGCATGATTTGTTTATCCATTTATCTGTTGATGGGCATTTGGATTGTTTCTAATTTTGGAGTGCTACAAATGAGCAGAAACTTTCAGTTTTGATATTTCAATTTCTCTATTTTTTAAATACAATTAGTTTTGTGAGTGTGTATCCTGAACAAGAAATTTTTCCTCTCATCCCCAAGATTTTCTCCTACAAGCATTACAGTTATGGGTTCTGCAATAAAGTCTTGAATTAATTTTGAGTATGGAGTGAAATGGAGGTCAAGGTTCATTTGGTTTCTTCATACAGATGTTTAGTCATTCCAGCACCATTTGTCAAAAAGTCATTCTTCTCCCCCATTGAATTGACTTGGCTACTTGGTGAAAAATCCATCAGCCATGGAAGTGTGAATCTATTTCTGGATTTTCTATTCTGTTCCATTGATCTAGTTGACCATCCTTATGCCAATATCATACTGTCTTAATTACTGTAGCTTTCTTTAGATTAAATCTTGAAATCAGTGTAAATTGTCCAATGTTCTTTCTCCAGATTGTTTTGGCTCTTCTAGAGCCTTTGTATTTCCATGTAAGTTGTAGAATCAGCCTCTCAGTTTCTCCAAAAAGGACTGTTACATTTTGATAAGAATTGCATCTAATCTATAGATCAATTTGGGAAGGATGGACATCTTAACAATATTGAGTGTTCCAATTCATGAATATGGTATTTCTCTTCATTTGTTTAGGTCTACTTTAATTTCTCTATAGTTTTTAGGTTGGCTATTTAGCAACTATTTGTTAGATTCATCCTTAAATATTTCATGTTTTCCCATACTATTATAAAAGGTTTTTAAAATTCTTGTTTTCCAATTGTTGGTTGCTAGTATATATTTTTATGTTGATCTTTATTCTTCAACCTTGCCAAGTTTCCATTTTAGTTTTAGTAGCTTCTTTGTAGATTCCACAGAGTTTTCTATGTAAACATTTATGTTACTTATTAAAATAAGTTTCTCTTCTTCCTCTCCAGTCTGTATGCCTTTTTTCCTTTTCTTTGTCTTGCATTATTCCACTAGTTAGGGCATCTGATACAATGCTGACTAGAAGTACTAACAGGGGATATCTTTGTCTTGTCCCCAATCATAGGGGAGAAATATTTAGTCTTTTGCCACAAAGTATGGTGATAGCTATAGATTTTCCATGGTTACCCTTTATTAGATTGAGAAGCTTCCTTCTATTCCTAGTTTGCTGAGAGTTTTAATGATGAATGAGTGTCGAATTTACACAAATGATTTTTCTGCATCTATTGAGGTGATTGTATGAATTTTCTCCTTTACTCTGTTAATGTGGTGAATACAGTGATTTTTCAAATATAAAATTCACTTTTGCATTACTGAGTGAATCCTAATTTAATCATAACATATTATCCTTTTTGTATATAGCTTGATTTAATTTGCAGATAGTTTATTAAGGATTTGTGTGTGTGTGTGTGTGTGTGTGTTTATGAGGGATAACTGGTCTATAATTTTCTTTTCTTGTGATATCACTGTGTCCTTTTGAGATCAGGTAATTCTGACCCCACAAAATGAGTTGGGAAGTACTCCCTCCTCCTCTATTTTCTGATAAAATTTGTGAAGGATTGGTATTATTTCTTCCTTAAATGTTTGATAAAATTCACCTGTGATGATGTCTTGATCTAGAGTTTTCTTTGTAGAAATGCTTCATTTTTTTAATAGCTTGGACCATTTAGATTTTCTATTTTGTCTTGTGTCTGTTTTGTTTACTTTCATTTTACAATTAATTTGTTCATTTCATGTAAGTTGTCAAATGTACTAAAGTTAATTGGAATATCTCATTAATATCTGTAGAATAATTCTGATAGTCTCTTTCATTTCTAACATTGATAATTTATGTTTTCTTTTGAATTTTCTTAATCAGTCTTGCTAGAGATTTATCTCTTTGTAAACTTGATTTTGTCCATTTTATCAATTGTTTGTTTACTAATTCTTTGATTTATCCTCTTGTTTTTTAATTTCCTTTCTTGTAATTTCTTTGGTTTTATTGGCCCTTTTATTGAAATGTTTCTCTTTTTTTTACTTGAAATCTATTTCATGCTCACTCTTTGCATATTTTATGTGTATGTTTTCCATTCTTTTACATCCAACTTATTTGTGTCTTTATATGTAAAGAGTGTCTGTTATAGACAGAACATGATTGAGTCTTGCTTTTTTATTTGAAAGTTTCTACCTCTTAATTAGAATGTTTACTCCATTAACATTTAATGTAATTGATGATATGATTTGGTTTCAGTCTGACATTTTATTGTTTATTTTCAATTAATCCCTTCTGTTGTTTTGTTTTTCTATTCCTCCTTTCCTTACATTTTAAAAGTATTGATTAGTGTATTGGGTTTACAATGTATGTTGAATTAAAACACATAACAATTATAGCATAAATGATAGGAGAATGTGGACTTATACAGTTACAATATTTCCACATTTTACATAAAGTGGTATAAGTCTAATTGTAAGTGGACTACTTTAATTGTAAGTGGAATACTTTAAGTGTTAATATTTCTAATATGGATTAGTTTGCTAGGGATGCCTTAACAAAATGCCACAGACTGGGTATCTTAAACAATGGAAATTTATTTTCTCACAATTCTGGAGTCTAGAAGTCCAGGATCTAGGTGTCAGCAGAATTGGTTGCTTCTGAGGCATTTCTCCTTGGCTTACAGACAGCTGCATTTTTCCTGTGTCTTTACATGGTCTTTCTTCTGTACTCATCTGTTTCCAAATTTCTTCTTCCTATAAGAACACTAGTCATATTGGATTAGGACCCACCCTAATAACCTCATTTAACTTAATTACCTCTTTAAAGACCGTGTCTTCAAATACAGCCCCATTGTGAGGTACTGAAGGTTAGGACTTCAACATATGAATTGGGTGGAGGTGGGGGGCACACAACTCAGCCTATAACAATTGGTTTTATAAATCCATTTTAATTTTTATATTAACATTTAGCTATACTTCTTTGCATTATTTTTTAGTGGCTGCTTTGGGAATTACAATGAATGTCCTTAACTTTTCATAGACCACTTACAATTAGTCTTACACCACTTTATGTAAAATGTGGAAATATTGTAACCATATAAGTCCACATTCTCCTATCATTTATGCTATGATTGTTATGTGTTTTAATTCAACATACATTGTAAATCTAATAAGACAGTGTTATAATTTTTGTTTAAACAATCATAAGAAATTAAAATGGAAAAAGCAAAACCACAGTCTTTGTTATTCATCCAGCTGTTTAACATTTGCAATGATCTTCATTCTTTTCTGAAGTATCAAGTTTCCATTTAGTATCATTTCTCTTTAGAAAAACTGCCATTAGCATATCTGGTAGTGCAGATCTGCTGGTAAAACCAATTCTCTCAGTTTTCTTTTATCTGAAGATATCCTTTATTCTCAAAGGATATTTTCATTAGATATAGAATTCTAGGTTGACAGTTGTTACTTCTTTCTTTCATCTTTCTAAAGATGTTGTTTCACTCTCTTCTCAAAAGATGTCAACCATTAATCAAATCGTTGCTCCCCTATATATAACATCGTTTTTCTCTTGCTGTTTTAAAATTTTGGTCTTCAGTTTGACTTTAGCATAGTCTTCACCATTTTACTCTTCTTGATGTTCATTGAGCATCCTGAATCTGTGAATTTGGGTCTTTCATCAAATTTGAGACATTTTCAGCCATTATTTCTTCAAATAGTTTTTTCTGCCCACTCTTGCTCTCCTCTCCTTCTGCCTATCTCTCCCGATAGATCAATTTCAAAGTATGTTTGAATTACCTTCAAGGTAAATGGTGGGGACAGCTTGTCCAAAATGCAGATTTTGGGGCTCTACCCCAGACCTATCAAATCAATCTCTGGGACTAAGACCCAGAACTCTGTGTTGTAATAAGTCCCCCAGGTGATTTTTTTGCACTACAAAGTTTGAGAACTACTGCACAGGATTTTACAGGCTTCAGAGCCAGGACCATATCATATTCATCTTTAGGGTGCTCCTAACTTGCCCTGTAGTGCCTCAAGCCATACCTTGTACATAGAAGATACCCAATATACATGTTGATAGGCATGCAGTATTCATACTAATATGTGGGATGGTTTATCCTTCATATTCCAAAGGGTACTTCTTATGCCAGACTTTTTTTTATATATAATAATAGTAATAATAACAATGCTAATATTTATTGAGCATTTATGCCAGTCTTTACCTCATCAATGGGTCTTAAAGTTGAGGTGGTTGTAATTCATATCTGAGTTAATTAAGACTCTTCCAGTTTCTGGTTACAGAAATACAACTAAATGGCTTAAACAAAACAGGAAACTTGTTGGCCCATGCAACTGAAAAGTCCAGGGATTGGGTCAGCTCCGGTCACAGCTGAATCCAGGTCACTAACACAACATCACTAGTACCTTCTCTCTCCAGCTGTCATCTCTACTCTCCTTTAGGTTGGTTTTGTTTTCAGGCTGACTTCTTCTCACTTTGAGATAAATAACTGTTGGCAACAGTTCTGAGCTCACATACTCTGTGTGTTCCTAAAGTAAACAGAGAAACACTTCCTTGACAGCTCCACCCAAAGCCCCAGAAAGGACTCCAGTTGGCCTGGCCTTACTCATATGTCTATTCCTGAGTTTAGTGCTATAGCCAGGGAAATGGCTTGCTCCGATTGGCCACCAGGAGTCATGTGGTCAGCTCTGAGCCAGGAGAGGCAGCGCCATGAAATTGACAACCCCTAAGGGTGAGGAAGGAAGGGATGCTGAGCACACAAAGTAACAGATGACTCCTACCACAGCCTTCAACATTAGGAAAGTGAACTCCTGCTTATGCCTTTCTACTGAGAAATTTTAGACTCACATTTGTGAAATGGGCCCCCTTCTTACTCCAGGGAGGTTAGAGCAAATTCCATAAACCAGTCATTCCCAATCTTGGCTGTAGATCAAAATCCCCTTGGCATGCTTCCTAAAAATGCAAATGTCTGGACCCCTCCCCAGACCTAAAGAAGCAGAATCCCAGAGGGTGTGGCCAGGGAGAGTGTATAATATTTGAGGTGCAGAATGGCAATAATTTTGCCCAGCCAGCATATATTCCCCCTTTCTTCTAGAAACCCCAGTTTTCCTTCTGAAACTCCTTTCACCAAGTTTCAGTCCATGTGGCTGGAGGGATGATCCCATCCCAATATCAAGAGTGAGCATATAACCGAGGCCTGATCAATCAGAGAATTTGGTCCCTCTGTCCCCAGTGATTGGTTCAGGGATGGACACTCAATGCAGCCTCAGCCAGTGAGACCCAGTGCTGGCATTTTATTGGAAATCTTGGAAAAGAGAAGCTGTGAAGGTGATATGGGCTCGTAGTGGCCAGAGACCACAACATGGGGAGGGCCTGCCTAAGATTAAAGCCTTCAGTAGGCAAAGTAGAGTCCAAGAGGGAAAGAGATGATTCTACAGATTCTTGAGAGAGAAGCCCAAGAGTAGGCCAAAATGCAGAAGGCCCAGAGAGGTGAGAATACCACAGAGAGGTGAGGCCAGAGTC
Organism: Galeopterus variegatus; assembly: GCF_000696425.1. Taxonomy (NCBI): domain Eukaryota; kingdom Metazoa; phylum Chordata; class Mammalia; order Dermoptera; family Cynocephalidae; genus Galeopterus; species Galeopterus variegatus. The sequence continues at coordinate 71,822 of NW_007726916.1, forward strand.
CTGAACACATCCTCCTGGAACCTGTTCCCCCCTCTGGACTTGCAGTTAGAAGAGCCTCTAACCTCCTTTTGGTTTGAGTTGTGTTTTTCTGACACCTATAAATAAAACAAAATCTTCCTAAGCCTTTTATTCATGTTCCAAAGTTTATTCATTCCTCCAACAACTGTTTATTGAATATCTACTGTGCGCTTATCACTATCCTAGACACTAGGGATACAGCGATAAACAAAACACACAAACTCCTCCCTGTCCTCCTGCAGATTACAGCTAGGAGGGTTGACAGGTATCTATAACACCTATTTGCAGGCATCCATAATACATCAGTAAGTTAAAAATAACAAGTCAGGTGGAGAGAATTAAAGAGAAGACCTCACTGAGAAGGTGACATTTGAGCAGAGACCTAAGGAAGTGAAGAAGTCAGTAAAGCAGATATGGGGGAAGGGGGAGGTTCCAGGCTGAGGTTCAGAGGTGGGAGCATTTTCAAGGACAGATAAGGAAGCCAGTATGGCCAGGGAAGGTGAGTGAAGAAGAAAGCGGGGTATAAATAAAATCATGGGTGTCATGGGTGTCAGATTGGGGTGTGGGGGGCTTTGAGGCCCATGTAAGGACTTTGGCTTTTCTCTTGAGTGAGATGGAAGCCACGGCAGGATTCTGAGCAGAGGAAAGATGTAGGATTGAGGCCTTGGGCAAGACTCCAGCTCTGTGAACGTCATTTGCTTCATCTATGAAATGGGCATGAACACAATAGGCAAACATCACGGTAATAATTGTTACCGGAAGATCCACTCATGAATGCTAAAATCGGTGGACAAAAGTTTGCAGAGAAACAGGATACTTGCATAGTCTCAAAATATCACCCTCAAGATATTTATTAATTACAAAGGGAAACTTAGTAACTTTACAATGTGGGCACCCAGCAGACACCACCTTAACCAAGTGGTCCAGGTGAGCGTCCCAGTAATACAACATGTTGACAGTGTAACCCTTGATATGATGCCCTGAGGGTGTAACGTCACTTCTGTAGTATTCTTGCCCAAAATGCACAACCTCAATCTAATCATGAGAAAACATCAGACTAACCCAAACTGAAAGACATTCTATGAAATAACTGACCGCTACTTATCACAAGAGTCAAGTTCATGAAAAACAAGGAAGATGGAGACACTGTCACAGATTGGAGGAGACTAAGGGACAAAAATATCTAAATGCAATACAGACTCCTGGATTGGATTTTGAGACAGAAAAAGATGTGAGTGAAAAAACTGGTGAAATTTGAAAAAGGTCCATAGTTAATAGTATTGGACCAATGTCAATTTCCTGAGATTGATACCTGTACTATGGTTATGTAAGTTGTTAGTATTGGGAGCTACGAGAAGGGTATATAAGAAATTTCTGTACTATTTCTGCAACTTTTCTAAAATTCTGAATTATTTCAAAATGTGAAATTAAAAATTGGAGTGAATGACAGTTCTTGCTGTATGGAGATAGTATGCAAACGGAACACCCACAAAATCCACAGTGCTACACTGGATAAGCGGCTAAAACACCAGCAACGATTACCTCTAGCTCCTTTACGTCTGATATCAAACACTTGCTTACTGAGTGCCAACATGCTCACTGCTGGTTGGTGGCTTGTCCCATCTCTTGCCCTCATCAGTGACTTCTCTGTTTGGGATGTAGTAAACAGGATTCTGCAAATCAGTCCTAAAAACAAGAGTTTAAACAAAAGCAAACTGTGCCTTCTGGCTGCTTTTATCTTTCCGATTACAAAATAGAAACCAGAGCCTCCAGAGTGCTGAATGCAACAAACTAACAACCCTGCCCCCCTCCCACCCTCGGAAGCAGATGGCATAATTATTTTGGAAAGGTCTAAAAGGAAAAAGAAGAAAACATTCATTTTTGGACTGACCTGCCCAAGTGTCGATGACAAAGGAGCCACGTTTGGTTTTATCCTGGGTCACATTCTCCTCTAAATCAATGGTCCCCAAAACTCTGATCAGGCATGCATATTAGGAAAATATTTCAAAACAGTTTCTCTAATATTTATTTATTTACTTATGAATTATGTACATATACTACTGTATTAATATATACTGTGAATGGTAAAATATATACAAGGAAAAAATGTAAAGAGGAAGAGATAAGAAATAAATAATATTTTGAAAAAATGTATTCAATGATGTAGAAAATTTCTTTACTCTCACTAAAATTATTATTACTAGTTAAATGTTGATATTCCTTATTATTTTTAAGTTTGTGTTTATTTTACATGCTTTAAAATTATGTAGTACAGTTTATAACAATACTTGATTTTAATGGCTGTCATAAATGAAAAAGTAACCTCATAAATATATGTCTTTCAACAGGAAAAAGGTATTGCTGTACTTATTTCTTAACATGCTTTCCATTTTTCAATTCCATACACCAATTTTGCAAAGTTTTTTGTTGAAATCTTTCTGGTTATCTCCCCTGAGGTTAAGCTATTGTTCTTGAAAACTAATTGAAAAGTGTTACATTTTTATACTTTTAACACATGAATTTAAAATCCACTGAAGAGCTACGTTTTGGATGATTTTAAATTGTATTAGGACTTTAAAGTGTGTGTAGATTTGAATATTTACAAAGGGAATTTACATAATGTTGAATAATGTCAACATATCAACAATAATTTCTTAGCAAGAACATTTCCAAACATCTGCTCCCCAGGGCAGTCCTCCCAAGAGCAGGTTACATCACCCGTGTCCACACCCTACAGCCCAAGGGGAGACCACAGAGCTATGACAGAGCTTGGACACGTAGCTCTATGCAGACACCTGTGCACAAGGCCCTTCATGGTGCAGGGTGGAGCTGGAGGAGGGAGAAAAGGGAGGTGGCTATGGGCTGGTTCCCAGGTCAGCCAGAACAGGAAGAAGTCCAAGAATTCTAAATCTGGGCTGGCCGGTGGCGCACTCGGTAGAGTGCGGTGCTTGGGAGTGGCGGCGCTCCCGCCGAGGGTTCGGATCCCATATAGAGACCAGTCTGCTCACTGGTTGAGCACGGTGCAGGCACAACACCAAGGGTTGCGATCCCGTTACCGGTCACGAAAAAAGACAAAAAGGAAAAAAAAAAAAAGAATTCTAAATCTGAACCCTAGCTCAGAAGGTCACTACAAAGCTATATTTGCAAGAGCACCGGCTAAAACAGGTTTTATTTAACATTTTGATATTTAGTCATATGGAAAGTGGGCCTCCATTTATACTCTTGCCCTGGGTCCTACACATTGATAGGAGCCGGCCTGTCACCTGCTGGTGTCGTTCAGTTGCCTCCTCTCCATGGTCAGCCATCTCAGAAAGTTGTTTGATAAGGCTCTTCTTTTCTCATACAAGTGTCAAAAAACTCTCACTTGAACTCTTACTGAGCGCTCTCTAGGCAGCTGCTAGCCTGCAGTACGACAGCACGCCAGGATTACACTTTCCCAGTAAGAGGCCATGGTGCCAATTGATTCACCAAATGATCGGTTGGGTGTGGATCTGAAAGTCCAGACCTAACAATAAGAGATGATTCTCTTTGGAGAACTGGGAAAGAGAAAAGTCCTCAGCTCCTCCCCAAACTTAAAAACCCATTTGAAGGGCTGACCCGGTGGCGCACTGCTACCCTCTCGCCGAGGGTTCGGATCCCACATACAGACCGGCGGCTCACTGGCTGAGTGAGGTGCGGGCGCAACACCGAGGGTTGCGATCCTGTTGCCGGTCCGGTCCGGTACGGGCGCGACACTGAGGGTTGCGATCTGTTGCCGGTCACGAAAAAAGGCAAAAAAAAGGAAAAAAAAAAAAAAAAACCCATTTGAAGAGCTGCTGTAATGACTTCCAACAGCCAATGTGGAAGGTATTCCAAAAAATATGAGGGGAGATGAGGGGTTGAAAAGTTGTGCTGAGAATGGGAAGGGAACACAAATAATTTCTAAGTGGCATAAATTAACTGACAACTTCAACGCATCACAGATGTGAATGAATAAGTTAAAGTGTATCACTTCCAACCCCTCAGCATTGGAAATGTCCAGCCCTTCCTTCTGTATGCCTCAAACAGCCTGAAACACCCCAGATTCCTGACACACAGTCAGAGCGGACACCACTGCCAACTGGGATATGAAATATTAGTAAAGCTTCATGTCTTTTTTATTATTTTAGATTAAAATATTATTTTAGGTTAAGTTATTTCTAATTTCCTATTAGAAATAGAAGTGCTTATGTTGTCTTCTTAGGTCCCATGTTTGATCTGACCTACTCCCCCTTAGAGACACTGCCCTAAATCATGAATTCCAATTAGAGGTAGCTAAAAAGCCTCAGAGCAAACTTTCTGCTAAAACAGATGCCAAGCAATCAAGATGTCTCTAAAGAAAGAAAATTCAGTAACACATCTTAGTCACACAGAAAGAAATTTGGAGAATTTCAACACCTGCTGATGAATGTGGAGAATTAGAGGCAGGATCACAGCAGAAAGAGGAATCACGTGAAAGTCAGGAGACTGGGATCTAGCTTCAGTTCAGCCCCACATGTGTGATTGCCTCCGTTTCCTCATTTGTAAAATCGGAGGGTAAGATTTCATGCTCTCTAGGCTGAAAACCTAGATATGCATCGAATTAAGGGCCACAAACTCAGATTCCTATAGAGAGTAAAGATAAGTGAATGGAGAAGACCAGGTGTGAGACGATAGGGAGCGATGGAGACTGGTGGTGAACTGGAGAGAATTATCACTACTCAGCTGATGTCATCGAGGTGGGAATATAAGCCTAGCACTGACAGATCTTCCAATTTTTTCAGGATAAGCCAGGAATCCAGATGTTATATGAAATTTTCTTATCATTAATAATAGTGCCTAATTTTAAAAAAGAAAAAAAAACTCTTTTGAAACACTGTGCAGACAAACAAAATCCTCCCTAAAGGCAGACGTGACCCACAGCTTTAGAACACTTCCACACATTAACTACATTTCAGCTCCCTGGCAACATTAGCTGGAAAGTACTTTATTTTGCTCTGTCCTAACACTCTTCATGTTTATTCTGCTAAAGATGTTTATACGCCTGGAAGTGGCTCCCTAACAGAAACATTTGTTTTAACTGTTGTGGTAAATCATCCATTTGCTGGGAGGGGTGAAAAAGAACCACCAAGCCTTTTTTCCTTGACAAACATTTCTTTAGGGCAGCTTATGAAAGCATTTGCAGATTTGTTTGTTTCTCTCTGTAAACGTTGTCTTGGGATGGGAAGATGCCCGCCTGTGGAGGTGGGGTGTGAGTTTACAACCCAACACTGCAGATTCAGCACCTGATGGGGAGCCCTTGATAATGGCAGTGGAAGTTCCACTCAATCCTAACATGCATCTGCCCGTGTGAAGAGCAATTTTCCTCCCTTCCTCTTTCTCTCAGACATCTTTATTATCTGGGTCTGATTCTTGGTTGACATTGCCATATTTTAAAAAGGACATCAGGTTATTTCCTGTTCCCTTTGCTTCGTGTGATTTCATGCAAATGATCTCTGCCTAAATGCATATTTCAAAGGGAACTCTTTTTGTATTTGATCCTTCAATCTTAACTTTGCCCTCCAAGCATGCCAGATTCACCCAGAGCCTGAATTTTTAATATAATACAATTGTACAAAAAATTATGGAAAAAATGAAATCTAAACGATGGCCTTGATTTTTTTAAATAATCAGGTAGGAATTAATTTTTCAAAATAATTGTCTAGAGATGATTCAATTTCACATTCTCTTTAAATATGTATTTCGCAATGCACGATAGCTCAAAGGGACAATTTAAAATTAGTGTATGTAGTAGGCTCTGCATCATAAAATAAAAACTCTGGCAGTTTTATCATCTCTTTACTGCAAAACTCTATTTTGAAATTGAAATTCTTCCTTACTGGTAAATAACCTTTCCTTCCCTCTTCCCCACTGCGAAATAATTTTATCAATGGAAATATAAAGGACTGGTTTTTAATAAGTGCACCTTAGAGATGTCATGGCAGGCACAATTCTAAGATGGTCCCCTTGGTGGCTGCTTCCCGGCGTTAATGCTCTGTATAATTCCTTCACCTTGAGTGTGGGTGGGCACTTGTGACTTGCTCCTAGCCAATAGAATTTGGCAAAGGCGATGTGATGTCCCTTCCTTAGTTAGGTTGTACTATATGGCAAAGGTGAAGAGATGCCACTCCTGTGATTGGGTGTGTGTATATATATAATATAAGTCCATTTCTGTTGCTTATAACAAAACACCTGGAACTGAGTGATTTGTAAGAAAACAAAATTTATTGGTTACAGTTTTAGAGGCTGGAAAATCCTAAGTCCAGGAAACATATCTGGTGAGGGTCTTTGGTGGTGGCTTTACAGCAATGCAGGGGTCTCACATGGCAGGAAATGGCAGAGCAGAGAGAAGGAGAGCTCCTCATGTGCTCACCTTTTAAAGACCAGAACCACACCCATGACCACCATTAAACCACCAACTTAATCACCTCTTCAAGGCTCCACCTTTCAATTACCATAATAGGATTTCCCACCCTCTCAACACTGTCAGGGTGGAGGCCAAGTTTCCAATACCTGGAACTTTAGGGGACATGATTTAAGCTTCAGTGAGTTTGAGGAAGACATTTGATCCACAGCATACATATATATACCCACATACATATACACATATATATGAGATATAACATATATGATATATGATCTTATATGGATATAGACATAGATACAATACTTCTTGCTAGCATGCACTAGAGTAAAATAAATTCTGGCCTTGAAGAAGCAAACGAGCTATGATGTGAACTGCTTATGGTGAGGACCACGTGGCAAGAGACATATATGATCTGAAGGCAGCCCCCAGCCGATGGCCATTAAGATCCAGGGGCCTCGGTCATGCAGCCACAAGGACATGAACGGTGCCAACAACCTGAATGAGTCTGGAAATGGATTCTTCCCTAGTTAAGCCTCCAAGTTAGAATGCAGCCTGGCCATGCCTTGATTACATTCTGGTGAAATCCTGAGCAGAAGACCCACTTACGCCATTGTGTGGACGCTTGACCCATGAAAACTGTGAGATAATAAACGGGTGTTGTTTCAAGCTACTCTGTGGTAATGTGTTATACAGCAATTGAAAAGCAATACAAAATTTAATTGGAAGGACTTTTGTAAAATTTGTCTAATCATAGAATTTTAATACTGAGAGAGTTTTTAGTCCAACCCCTTGGTTTTACAGATGAACAACTGGGAATCAGAATGGGTACAGTCACAGAGCCAGTTAGTGATAAAACCAGGAGCAAGTTTCTCTTGACCCTCTCTCCAATGCCAATCCCCTTCCCTTTAAGTTACCACTGGTACCAGCTCCTTGTGCACATTTCCAGAGCATGTACAGGGACAGAGAGTTGTGGTTTTTGTGGGATTTTTTTTTTTTACATAAACAGGACCATACTTTATGTATTGTTCTGTAATTCCTTTTCATTTAATGGTACATCCAGGGGCATTTTTATGAACATACACCTCCACTTCATTCTTTTTAACTGCTGCACAGCATTTCTGTTCCCTAGTTCGTTTAATCAACCCCTATTGGTTTAACTTGTTTCCAGTTTTTGCTGCTATAATATTTTGATGAAGACCCTTATATATGTTTCCTTATGCCTCTACATGATTATTTGTCTAAGATAAGTAAAAGTTAAATATCTGAGCTGAAGGGTTTACACTCATAATTTATATATGTATAAATTAAAAGCAGAAAAGAATATAAATACATATAAATTTAAAATATATGTAAATATATACATATATAATTTTATTGTTGAACTTTCCTTTAAAACAGCTGAATAATTTATATATCTCCCAATACTTTATGACTATATCCATTGCCTCACAGCTCCATACAAGCTGGTTATTATTCATGTTTTTCATGTTTACCAATCTGCAGGTACAAAAGGATATTTCAGTGTGTTTTATTTTGGCTGTTCCTGATTTCTAATGAGGTTGAACCTCTTTTTCATGTATATTGGCCATTTCTATAGCATGGCTTATTAATTGCATATTGTCTCTTTCTTATAGATTTGTAGAAATTCTTGATAAATATATTTTGAACTATTAATAGGTTATCTGTCTTATATTTAGCACGTGTCTTCTCCTCTGTCCCTTGTCTTTTAATCTGGTTTCTGATATATTTTGCTACCTAAAAAGGTTTAAACATTTTGTAGTCAAACTTATCAATATTTTTCTATGGATTTTGCTTTTTGTTTTGTTTTCTTTTAGTTGTTGTTTAGTCTTGTTCAAAGGCCTCCTTGCTCTAATTATAGAAATAGTCTCATGTTTTTTCCTAGTGTCTTTGTGTTTTCTTCCTTTTTTAATATGTACTTTTTATTCCATATGAAATTGGTTTGTATGACTGAAGAGAGGTAAGAATTAACCTTTTCCATGGAAAGCCAATTGTTCCAACAGCATTGAATAATATATGCTTTCCCCAACTGAGTAAAACAAATGTGCATAAACGTGAGGGTGCTTCAAAAAGTTCATGGAAAGATGGTGTTCTCTTTCAGTTCTATGTTTCCACGAACTTGTTGAAGTGTCCTTGTATGTATTTGTTCCTAGACTCCAGATTCTATTACATTAATCGATCTGTCTGCTTATGCCAACACTTTTCCATTTTACTTACTATAGCTCCACTATCTGTTTTGATATCTGATCAGGCAATTTGTCATTTATTTCCAAGATGTCTTTGTGACATTTCCTCTTTCAGATGAATTATAGAATCAGCTTATCACATTCAAAACATCCTTTTGGGCTCTTCCTCTGCCTCTTTATTTCCCCTCCTCCTTCTCGTCTTTTGTCTTCCCTTCCTATCATTACAACCCAAAAGCCATTAAAAAAAAAGATCCGCGTCCCTAGGAGGGGTGGGAGCAGTGGTCCAGCACGGAACCCACGAGCCGAGAGGCAGGAGCTGAGCCTGGCATCGGGTGTCGGAGTCTTGCCGGGTGAGGAGGGTGTCCTTGCAGGGGTCCTGCCCAGAGCAGGGTGGGTGCCCAGCGCCGGAGAGCAATGAGGTGGGCCTCCCTGTTGGAGGGTGGCAGGTGCCAGAGCCTGACAGGCCGAGGACAGCTTTTGTAAGGAAGGGAGCTGGGCAGCAACAGAAGATGTGTTGTAAATAGAGGGAATGAGCGAATTGGGAAATATATCAAGGATCCAGCTTTCTTACTATTGGACAAGATGGTTATAAATATGTAAAGGGAAAAAACGAATTGAGTCCAGCGGTGCTGGATACTGCAACTATCGATATAAGCCAAGGCTGGCTTCATGGGCGTGTGACCAGTTCATTTGCACAGGGCCTGGTGCTCAAAAGGGCCCGACGCTTGGGTTTTGATGCTGCACAGTCACCGTCCTGAAATTCTTAATAATCTTCTTTTTGTGTTCTGTAAGTCATCTGGATGGGACAATGGAGCATGTGCAAGGACTTCGAGCCTCTGCTCACGAGCAGCCACACATCCCACCATCTCCCTATCTCCCCGGGATGGGGTCTCAGCCACCTTTGCCACCCACCCCCCTGGTTGTTCAGAACCCTCCTGGCCTCCCTGATCCCATCTCCACCCAGGACCACTGTCAACCACTGCCCATGGTGCATTCAACGAGCAACTCTGCACACACCCCCAATCCAGGTACCTGGTGCATCCTGGATCAAAGCAGGCATGGCCTTATCATTAAGTTCACATCAATAGGATGAGAATAGAGGTGATGTGTTCAACTTCTAGGCAGTTCCCTTAAAAGGAGAGAGTATGCCCTCCAGCTCTTTTGCCCCTTCCTCCTGGCTGGAATGCAGATGTGACAACCAGAGGTAAAGCAGCCGTATTGAGCTACAAAAAGGAAGGCCCTTGTTGACGGCAGCAGAGCAAAAAACAAAGGGATCCTGGGACTCAAATGAAGTGGAGCCACCAAACCAGCCATCAATTGCCTAACCAGACTTTTAAGTAAGAAAAAAAAGTATCATATAATATCCACTTTTTGAAGATGTCTTTGTCACAGCAGCCAAACTGATACCCTAAATAATACCGTCACTGAATCCTGGAAGAGAATTATAGATAAAGGAAGCAATCATTCAAATTGGGGGACCATAAAAAGGTTATTTTATTTGATTTTCCCAATAATTCTGCAAGAAAGAAAGTTTGTGTGTTGATATTTAATTGCCATTAATGTTGCAGATTGTTAAAAAACGCTTATTGTACAGCTAAGTTTTTTCCTTTTGGGATTTTCCTACACTGTTGGAGAGGGCAGGCCCAGGGATTCAGCTCTGCTAACAGAACCAGGAAAAACATGCTGTCCAAACCAACTGGGGTTTTGGCAATGAATGCACACTTGTTCAGTGGAACATTTGTTTAGATTCCTCTGTTTTGAAAAATTAAGTGGTGCAGTATTTAAAATTTGTTCCTAAGCCCAGTGTCGCAAATGACCTTTCTTCTCCTTAGGTCACTGAAAAGAATCTTCTTGTGTTTGTGGCTAATTCCTCAATGGCAGAGGCCCAGATAGGGGGACAGGAGGGACACTTAGGCTGCTTAGGTCAAAAGTAAACACAGGAGGAGAGAAAGATCCTGGATTTCCTGTGGCTTGTTCCATACTCTTATAGATAAGTTTGAGTGGTTTTTGTATACGGAATAAACTATACACGAATTCTAGGAAATAATTTTGAATTACTAAAGTTGTAATTTACCAAACCTAATTTTTCCCTTGAGTTTTTAAGTTTCCTTTTCAAATCTATTGTTCCATTTATAAAAATAGAATAACAAAAATCAATCATTGTTTTTATGGGAGTCATTGATTAATATTTAGTCCCCTTTATAAATTTAACCTTAAAACATTTAACACTTAAATACATACCTAATTGTGATATTCTGGATTTGTTCTCAAGTACTTCAATTGTCTAATATTTTTACTTACTCAAGTGAGTACTTATAAATCTAATAAATCACACTTATATGACAATAAATTTTCTTAAGTATTCCACTGATTACACATCAACTTAGTAAGACTTCTATTTAAAAATTGCACATGTAAGCAACAGTTCAATTTCGTTTTAAATTATAATTGACAAGTTTGACCAACATGTTGCTCTAATAAGCCTAAGCCACTTAAACATAAGTCTCTTAAAGTTCATAAATTATTAAAAATGAAAGATTCCTTTTTAACAAAAAGATATTAATATAGTGAGGTAGACCATGTCAGATATTTCCATGTTTCCTTCTGAATCTTATCCCAGTTCAAACAGTGCTTACTGATAAAATTGCTTTCCCATGTAGGACATTTGTATAATTAATTCTAAATATTCCTGAGGTTTAAAGATGCTTACCTTCTAGGGAGATTATTACCTTTTCAGGTAGACGAGGTTGCTTCCAGCTAGACTTCTTAATCTGGGGCCTATGGATAAAATCCAGGAGTCTGTGAACTTTGATGGGAAAAAGTATCTTTTTTTCACCAACCTCTAAGTAAAAGTTAGCATTCCCTTCAAATATGAATGTAGACAATAAACCACAGTAAGCATTAGCGGGACCTTTGACTCTGTCACCAATAGAAATCATAAATATTTTCGTATCACATTATGATGGTTGCAAATGTCTCAAAATACCTTTTATACTCAGCACTACTTCAAAATTATGGAAGTTAATAGGGCTACTGCTAGATCCTTTTATTTAATGCATTAATAAACTCATGGCCATATCACAACGTTTTAATATTTTTATTGATCGTATAATTGAAGTACAATAAACTGGAAATATTTGAAGTGTTAAGTTTTTATTCATTTCTGACATACATGTACACCATGAAGCCATCACCACAGTCGTTACACTGGACTTTCCATCACTCCAACAGTTTCTCTGTGCCCCTCTGGAATCCGTTCTTCCCTCCTCTCCCATCCACAGGTGACTACTGATTTATAGTGACTTTCTGTCACTATAAATAAGTTTGCATTTTTGAGAATTTACATAAATGGAACCATACATTATGTGTTTTTTGTGGGTGGTGGGGAAGAGGTCTGGCTTTTTTGCTCAATGTAGTAATTTTGACATTCATCCTTGTGTGTGTGTCGATAGTTCATTCTTTTTTATTGCTGACTAGTAATTCATTGCATGGCTATACCACGATTTGTTTATGTATTTACCTGTTGGTGGACTTTTAGGCTGTTTCCAGTTTGGGGCTATTACAAAGAAACTCACTACTAACATTAATATACAAGTCTTTGTGCGGATTTGTGTTTTCCTTTCTCTTGGGTGTCAAATGGTTGGGTCAGATGGTGGGGAGATGTTTAACTTTAGAAACTGTCCAACTGTTTTCCAAAGTAGTTGCAGCATTTTACATTCCCACCAGAAGCAGAAGAGAGTTCTGGTTACTCTACATCCTTGTCAGCACTTGGTCTGGTCAATCTTTTTAATTTTAGCCAATCGAACAGATATGAAGTGGTATATTTCATTATCGTTTAATTTGCTTTTTCCTGATGACTAATGATGTTGAGCATCTCTTTATGTGCCTATTGACCATTTCATATCTTCTTTTTTGAAGTTCTGGTTCAAAATTTTTGCCCATGATTTTTAATTATCTGTCTTCTTACTATTGAGTTATAAAAGTTCTTCATATATCTGTTATATATTCCTTACATGTTCTTTATATCTGTCTGACATATATGTTCAATTTCTATTAACATTAAGTTAAATTAAATTTTATTAATTTCTATTATATATGTTCAATTTCTATTGCCTTTTATTTTCTCAATTTTGTCTTTTGACGAACAAAAGATTTAAATTTTGATGATGTCCGATTTATCAATGTTTTCTTTCGTGATTTGTGCTTTTGTGTTCTAAGAAACCTTGCTTACCCCAAGGTTGCACTGATTTTCTTTTCTTTTATTTTTTTCTAGAAGGTGTATGGTTTTAGGCTTTACATTTAAGTCTGTGATCTATGCAAGGTTAATTTTTGTGCATAACATGAGGTAAGAATGTATGTTCATTTTTGCCCTATCATTATTCAGTTTTCCAGCACCAAGTGTGCACTATAAGTATTTTTGTGCATTTAGAAGCATTATTCTGAGGAAAGATTATAAGACTTAACCAGACTGCCAGAGAGCCCAGTGGCACATATTTTAGAGATACCAACAGAGCAAGGGATACAGAACTTCAGACATACTGGTAAAGTATTCTCAGTACCCACATAGGAATCCATTATATCATCCCATTCAGTTTTGGAAGTCCCTTTTTCAGCATGATGAAAATTGCATAACAACCAGAGATTTGGGCCAGAGTACTGACCAGAGTCTTGTTCAAGATATGGATTAAATGTCCTGACCCCTTCCTCATGTTATGTCAATGATTTCATAACTTCAAGAAAGGGTTGCCCACAGCCCCTGGTCTATTCATGGAGGTTTGCAATTGCCTCCTGTGTTATTACTTGATTTAATTTCACGTATCTTTGGTATTTAGGACATGTCTAAGTTGTCCTGCTTAGTCAGGGAAGCCATCATCTGTTCCCCTTTGCTGGAGAGAGTCCTGGTTTATGCTTCATTGTTGACAGTACTCCTTTCACTCTCAAAACTGTCCCACTCTCAAAAGGCCTCTAGAGCTCTGACGTTGAGGAACTTCTAAAGTCTCAGGACCACAAAATCTTTTAGAGTGTAGAACAATAGCTGGGTGGATTCTGGAGAGCTCTGATGTCTCTCAGTCCTGTTTCCAAGATCTTTCCGCTGACACATACTGAGGACCAGCTGGCTCCATTCACCAGCAAAGATATTATATCCAGCTAAAAGCAAGGTGAAAAAGACAAGTCAAATGTATTAAGAAGCCAGAAATCTGGTGGTTCTACTTGCATTTTTTCTCCAGAGAAAAAAGAAAGCAAAAAGTGACAGGTCTTTGAAGGAAATGGCAAGGAGGTGAGGGGTAGACATTCTAGGGGATAATGTTGGAAAGCCAGCCTGCCCCAGCCTGGCAGAGAGCACCTGCCTGGAACTCCATTAGCACTTCTCACCTTGGAATTGATTTGAAAGCTGGTCATGACCAAAACATGGAAGCTGTTGCTCCATTGTTGGATTTACAGCCAACAGCAAAAGCTTTCTCTCATTTGGCACTTTCTTTGTGGTCTCCTGCTGGTTCCTGAAGGGAAGAATGCACTTAGTCTGGCAGGTTACTCTCCCTTCTCCATCCCCAGGGTCTCTGCTGAAGAACAGATAGAGGGATCATAAAGGAAAAAGAGAAGAACACTTTGATCTTATCTTGACACTTTTTTTGATTCGACACAAGAACGAGCTTCTCAAACATTTTTATTCCTGTTTATGTATTTCAGAGTGGGTGGTACAGGGAATGAGAAAGGGCAGCAGCATGACTGGTCACTTTGTGGGCACAGTATCAAAACCCATACCCTTTCATTTGCATCTGACATTCATTCACCAACCATTTTTTGAGTGCCCACCCATGTACCAGGCACTGTTCTAGACCCTGGAGATGTAGCTTTGAACAAAACCAAGTCCCTGCTTGCATGGTGCTGATATTCCAGTGGGGGAGACAAACGATAAACAGATCAACAGGTAAATATGTAATAAAGTGTCATGTAGTGAAACACAAGTTGCGTGGGAACAATGAAGGACTACGATGAGAATGCTGGTTTAGACAGTGTGGTCAGGGAGGGTTTCTCTGGGGTAGAGACTTTTGAGCAGAGACCTGAATGGAGTGAGGGTGGAATCCGTGGGACTGTGTGGGGGTGGGGTGGGAGCGGGGGGAATACAGGCAGAGGGAACAGCATGTATGGGAGTCTCGGAGGTCCCTGTCTGTGTGGGTGAATAACCATCTCCCACTGAACATTGACAACCCTGAAATTCTGATGCTCTGCTGGAAAATTCACCCAAGCATTGATTTCCCATTACTTTAAATTGGAAAAATTGTAATGCATGACGTGTCAACCCAAGCCTCAAAACAATTTTCTAAAATGGAACTAAACACTTAAAATGCTATCTTAGTCTGTTTGTTCTGCTGTAACAAAATACCGAAGACTGGGTATTTTACAAAGACTAGAAATTTACTTCTCAGTTCTGGAGGCTGGAAAATCCAAGATCAACACACCAGCAGGTGTGGTGTCTGGTGAGTTTCTGCTCTCTGCTTCCAAGATGGCACTTTGTCGCTTCACTTTCCGGAAGGGAGGAGGCCAATTCCTCCCAAGGTGAAGGGCAGAAGGGCAAGCAAGCCTCTTTCATATCCCATTCATAAGGAGGAGCCCTCATAGTCCAATCGCCTCTTAAAGGCTCCACCTCTTAATACTTTTACACTGGCCATTAAATTTCAACACCTGAATCTTGGAGGGGACACATTCAAATCATAGCAAATACCTCCAGATAAGTATCTAACTAGTGTATTAGGGTGTAAAATGCTTAAAACACAGCCACATTCGATTGCACGTGTCCCTTTCGTTGCTTTTCAATATACTTTTCAAAATGTGATTCTGAACTTCTCTCAACGGTGGTTGAAATGCTACTTTTCCTGAATGTTGTTCTGACAGAAATGCTGAACAAATATCGATTTTTCTTTATAAATATTTATCCAATGATTGTGAGACATGTGCCTTCTCTGAAGTCTGGGTATTAAAAACAAAGTTGTTTTGGGGGGGAATTTTTTACTAGAGAAATATTTGAAGTATGCCTGTAAGAGGATGCTCTAAAAAGTTCATGGAAAAATGTAATTAAAAAATAATACAAATATTACCATGAACTTTTTGAAGGCCCCTTGTACTTGTCTTCTTGGGTTAGGGAGGATGTGAGATTTTTCTTTTTCTTCTTCTGGTGAAGGGATATTTTGTATCTCATATGTTTGCAAAAAGCCCCCACTGACCCCCATGGACACACTGTACCACATATTGCCTTTTATATAAGGACCTATGGGAAAACTTCCCTCCTGTATCAATATCAGGCAAAGCTCTGATTCCTCCAAGTACTTTGGTTTGTTTCATTTTAGAGGCATTGAGAATCATGAACACAACAAAGCATTTTGAAATTTATGGTTTTTAGTCCTGACTCTGTAGAGCTTTGGGGCTGCCTTCAATACCCTTTACAAGCACCCACAGGAGAAAGGAGTGAGGCATGAGGCTGTGACTGGGATCCCTCACCTTCCTTTTCCATACCGAGATTCTGTACATGCTTGCTTTTGAACAAAAGAAAGTTTTTAAGCCACTGATATAATTGATCATATTTCCCTCTTTGTGTTGGCTGCCAGGATGCTCAGCATCTAATTCTTAGTTCATTACTGACAAATGTACAGGACCTCATAGCCCAAATTTTGTGTACAAACCTCATCCTTGAATTTCCATTCTTTTCTTTCCTATGTTTTCCCATCACCTGCTTTTCTTGTTTTCTTTGCTGCCATATATATGTTTTGGCATGCTGCCTCAAATCCTTTTTGGAAAGAGCCAAGCATTAAATAAATGCATTAAAAAATGAAGTATTTTTTCTGTAGAGGAGATCTTAGCAGGTGGGAAAGGAATGTGTATAGAAATAAGGCATGATTTGGCATGGCAAATACACGTGTGTTTGTAGGATATGTATATACATGTTGGATATGTTAAGTTTGTTGTTTTCAAAGTTAATATGGTCTTCTGGCTTTAGAGAGCATTTACTAGGAAGGCTCTGGAGGGAAAAATGTGTTTTTTATATGCCCGTGGTCTATACCCCAAAGAATCTGCTTCATGGCTTAGCACTTTCAGATTTTGTTTGGGATTATTTTGCTAGCCATTATAAAATGAAGACAAATACTTAACAAAGAGGAATCAAGGGAAGAAAGAAACAGAAAGGGTGCACTCCTACACAGGAAGGTGGCTGAATTTTCAGTGGTCTTGAATAAGAATTGGGGGCCTAACTCCTACCTCAGCTTCTGCTCACCTGCTGTGACTCTGGTCAAGGCCTTACTCTCCCAGAGATGGGACTCTCACACTCTGCTGTACATTAAAATCACCTGGGGGGAACATTTAAAAATGCTGATGCCACAGTCCCATCCCCAGAGAGTCTGGTTTAATTGGTCTGGGGTGGGGCCTCAGCATGGGGATTTTTAAAAGCTCCCCTGGAGATTCTAATGTGCACCCTGAGTTGAGAACCATTGCCCTAAGAGAAGGAAAAATAAAATTAATAAGCACCTGCCTCCTGCTTATCTCTCAGGGGGCACTGGGGTTTGGCTGCAATTTATGAGATAATGGGCCAGATTCTGGTGAAGGAGTAAAATGGTTTGAAGGATATAGATTAACCCTTTGCATTCCATAGTGTACCATTAGTTAATAAGTGCTCAACATTTCCCCCCTGGTCCACAAGAAGAAACACATTTCCCATCCTGGTAAATATATATACTCTTACTGGATGCAATTCACTTGGTATTTTCTATTCCAGTGTATTCCAGCCTATTCCTTTAGGAAAAAAAAAAGGTAAGGTTTATGGGCCAAGATAAACTAAACACCTCTGGGGGGCATTAAGACACTCAATTTATAATGGCTTGGAGCTCTTTGCAAAGATGCTATGAGAAGTGAAGTTGTGTGTACAGTAATAATATTTGTAGAGCAATCGCTAGTGCCAGCTACAGTCATATTAGAAAGTGTTTTATGGGCATGATATCAGCGAGTTTTCACAATAATACAAAGTGAGTACTGTTACCTCCATTTTAGAGATGAGAAAATCAAGGCCAAGCATATACGTGTGTTTTGCTTGTAGACGGCAGAGAGGAGTCATCTTCACACCTGCAGCTGCAGGCCTACTGCTTACCCAGCTCATGGGAGAGCAGCCCTGTTTACTGAATACATTTGCTTCTGTCTGAAGTTTGGGAAGCAGATAGAGGATAGAGTAAGCTATGACCAGAAGTGGGTCCAGGAATGGTGGGGCCTGATACGTATACAATTTGGGGCTCTTATGTAAGAAAAAGAATACACAATTATGAGTCCAAAATTAGATACAAAAGTCAATTTTTTTTTTTTGTCTTTTTGTCTTTTTTCGTGTCCGGCAACGGATCGCAACCCTCAGTGTCGCGCCCGTACCGGACCGGGACCAGCAACGGGATCGCAACCCTCGGTGTTGCCCCCGCTCCTCGCTCAGCCAGTGAGCGGCCGGTCTGGTCTGTATGTGGGATCCGAACCCTCGGCGGGAGCGCCGCCACACTTCCCAAGCAGCGCACTGTAGCAGTGCGCCACCAGGCCGGCCCCAAAAGTCAATTTTTTTAATTAAGAAAGAAATGACAGCAAATTCAGATTTTAAGAAGCTGAAACATACCACAAACGTCACAAAATTCCCAACTCAACTCTCCCTCAGCTGGATCCCCAAAATGCCAGTGGCCACTCCACACCACCCTACTCAAGGGCAAGTGGGGAGGGAATCAGAGTAGAAAGACAATTTTTACTGATGGCAGCCAAATGTTAAAAGCAAATGACTCCTGTAAACTTTGGATGAACAGATTACCATCTGAACACATTTCTAGGTCCCTCTCAGGGGCTTAGAAAGGGGCCCAAGCCAGAGAGGGGCCTAGGAACTTAACCTTCATCAGCTTCCCAGTAACCTTGCAACTGGAGTTGAAGACTGTGTTACATCTCAGGAGCAAGGGCTTTGGAGCCAGCCAGACCTGACTTTCATTCCTGGCTCAGCCACTTTTCTACTTTCTTTGAGCTTGGATTTGCTCATTTGTAAAGTAGCATGCTAGCAGCAGCTACCTTTGGGATTAATGAGATAAGGAAGAGCTGGGCACACTGGATGAGCTTACGGTTGCCAAATTTAGCAAATGAAAATGTAGAACACCAGTCAAATAGGAATTTCAGAGAAACGGAATAAATGGTTAGTATAAGTAGGTACCACCTATTGCATAGGACAGACGTACTACAATCTATTCTTTGTTTCTCTGGAATTTAAATTTACGTGGGCATTCCGTATTTTATTGAGTTTAGCAAATGACACTGGTTAATAGTGTTTTGGGGTGGAATCATCCTGGGTGTCCCACAGTGGAATTTATAAACATTAGAGAGTGCATGAGGGGGAGAGAAATGCTGCATAGACTCCATTTAAGACAGATTATTGTGTGGGAGACTGAAAGGCGTAGCTATGAGAAGGTGAAGTGAGAAGGGTGCCTTAATTGGGGCTTAATACTGACTTTCGGTAAGCCAGTTAAAGTCTCGGGACCTCAGTTTCCTTACCTGTAAAATGGGTGAAACAAAGGGGGATATCCCTGAACCCTTCTCTCCTAGATATCACCACCAATGACACTTCCTCATAATTCAGATGTCACCTCCACAGAGAAGTCTTCTCTGATTGCTCTAAGATTACCGCCACACACACATCCAACAGCATTATTTTTTTCTTCTCTATAGTGATTACAGCTTTCTGAAATTGTCTCACTTCTTTACTGGTTGTTTATGTATGGTCTGTTTCTCCATGTGAATGTAAGTTCCGGGAGGGCAGAAAACTAGTCTGTCTTGTTCTAGCTGAATCTTCCAGGAGATGTGCTGGCACAGTAGGTGCTCGGTATATGGTGAATGAATGAATAGGTGGATGAATGAATGAATGAATGCTAGCGTCATTGTTGAGGACCCTTCCAAACAGTCTTTCCTTTCTCAGGGAGGATGTGCTGCCCCAGGGAGGGAGGAGGTGTGGGGTGTCGATGGGTGGGGAGGAGTCTGGGCCCTCGCCTCCTCCAGGACCGGCGAGAGCGAGCGCGCTCGGCTGGGCAGCAGGCGCAGAGAGCAGCGCGGCGGCAGCGGCACTGCCCGAGCCCCGAGCCCCTCGCCCCGCGTCCAGCCGCCGGCCGTGTGCGCCTGGTCTATACCCCAAAGAA